>NC_056749.1:688707181-688774681 GCF_019279795.1 Protopterus annectens | reverse complement strand
GAGGTATGTTTAACTGAAAAGCCATTTCATCAAGAACCTTTTACACAAAATATACACCACAAAAAAAAGCTTTTTTGCAGGACAGAAAGCCCCCTCTACACTCCTCCACATCCCCTTAATTCTATATTCTAACTCTATGGTCACAGTCTAGAGGAGAAAAAAACAACATACACAGTGAATCAATACTGGAGCATAGGGGGCGTGGCTAGGATGCTGAACTGATAGCTGCACTTCATTTCAGCTCTCTTACCTCAATACAATTCCTGACAGGAATTTTACAAAATAATATTTAATTTGAAGAAATTTTTATTACTAACTTATTTCTAATAACTCTGAGCATCTATAAGAAAAATTTTATTGTCAGAACTTGAATAATTCCTGTCAAATTAATTACTGGAAAATCAGCACCAATATCAGCTTTACAGCATGAGTCATCTAAGGAATACAGCACAAGACTCTTCTCTCAAAAAAGACCTGCAGTCTCTCATTACAAATATACAGGAACTTACAATAAAAATCGACAAGATGGACAATAAAATAGATACTTTTAAAGAAAAGTGCTCACAACAACTGGAACAGCTTCAAGAAATGTTTACACAGCAGAAAGGACAGATATCACTTATTGAACAGTCATTAAGTGACATTGACACTAGAGTTCAAGTAGAAGAACAACAAACTGAATTCTTACTTCAACAGAATACATATTTACTAGAAAAACTTGATGATATGGAAAACCGAACAAGAAGAAATAATATTAGAATATATGGTCTACCAGAAAAATCTGAAGGGGACAATATGATAAACTTTCTTACCACCTGGATACCAGATGTAACAAAAATACCTGAAGCTCTTTCATATGGTATAGAACGGGCGCATAGATCACTAGCAGCTTCTGGAAATGCTTCTTCTCCGGGTAAGAACAAGCCGAGATCTATAATTGTGAGACTTTTTTCTACACAAGATAAAGATCTTATATTAAGAAATGCTTGGGCAAATTCTCCCATCAAATACAATGATTCATTAATAAGATTTGACAATGATTATTCTACAAAGGTGGTTTCAAAAAGAAAAGAATTTCTACCAATAAAAAACCTTGAAGAAAAAGCAACTGAAAGTCCATCTTTTATTTCCAGCAAGACTGAAAGTTTTTCTACCAAATGGAATAAAAATCTTTGAAACAGTAGATTCAGCAATAAAATACCTTACCAACAACAACATCCTAACACATGAAGAATCTATGGACTGGACAATAAGTACACGAAGAGAAATGCTGAAGTAAATAATTGGAAAACTGTTGAGCAAAAGAAAAAAAACTAAAGGACAAATAATCTTACATATGTTATATTCTGTAAAAATCTAAATAATAATACTAACAACAAAAGAAAAGTTCTTACTGTCTTCAACTTACACCAAAACAGGTACTGTTTTCAATTATATTTTAAATGTCAAAATTAGCATAAATGTAAATACATTTATCTCAAATCACATCAATATACTAAGCATAATTTAAACATTACTCTATTTTTCATTATTATCCATCTATTATTTTCATATTCTTAATCAGAGTAATCAATGCATAATAATGTTCCCAAATAGTTTATTTATTTATTTATTTATTTATTTATTTTCTCTCTTTGTGTTTTGTTGTTTTTATTTTTCTCTTCTTTTTATTAAATCTTCATTAACTTATAATACTTTAATCAGTATATGGTTATATTGCTTAATAGGTATAGTAATGGCTGCTATATAACTTATTATTAGTTACATCCCTGATAGTATTACTTTTATAAGTTAAAAGTGTCCCTGTTTGGATAAACGCTAATGCTGGGCAGAAATGTGTTGCTTTTGAAATGAAGTATTTCAGTTAGGATGTATCATAAGACTACTTTAAATAATCTTAAAAGATGTTCTGCCTTTGACCCATATGCACATACTGATATAGTCCAGTGAAAAAATATGTTTTAAGTGATGTTTTGAGGCTATAAGTCATGTGTGTTGTGGCTCCAGACATCCGGAGTTGAAAGATGCTTGTGACTAGCTTAGATATCCTGTTGTCTTTTCTTTTGTAGAGAAATAAGGCATAGCATGTTTAAAATGCAAAGTTTGACAGTTGTGAACACTACTCCGTAAACTAGAGTGCTTGTGTGCACACTACATGAGTTTATCACCAAATAAGAGGAGGGAAAAGAAAAAAAGAAAAAACACATACCTTTTCCCGCTTGGTTCTCGAGACAATTTAACAGCCACAAACATCACTAGAAACTTGAGTTACTTATTGCTTGTTGCATTTACTTGTGTACGCCATCCCCTGACTCTTTCTAATTGACGTCTAGTCAGAAAATAAGCTAGGTTCACATTTAAAGATACAGAAACCTAAATTCCTTCTAAGGAAACATAAATAATATAAAAGGTTCATATAAATATACACAGATATTTATTTTTGAAGCACTTTCAGTTTATGGCTACTGATGTCTTCTAGCACCTTGATAGATAAGGACATATATCTGCTTGTCTTTCTATCAGTTTAGATTTCCAGACATTTTAGTTATCCCTTACTATGTTTTATACAGCAGAGTTTAAAAAGCAGAAATTAATCATCAGCAAATAAAATCACTGCTGTTTTACAAATTCTCTAAAGAAACTAGTAAATGTCAAGCAACTGACAGATTTGTTTTGGGAGGGTTGCCATTTCCCACGCTGGTGCTCCTGCAGAATACTACTGATGTCCTGCTGCCAAGGTATGCCCTCAGGTGGGCAGGTGGGATGCAACAAGAAGGTTGGATGTGCATTTGGCAAATCAAACATTTAGATGGCAGTATGGTATACTAGATGGAGAAAGTGGAAGCAATGATTGTATAGGCAACTATAATGAGTAACATAACAACAGTGGATTTGACCCGTGTGTCAATTATACAATGTTTATATCCCATGTGGCTTTGGGCTTTGTCGAAGCATCTGTGTTCTACACACATATTGTGTTTGATCTGATTTGAGTGGAAGGGGGAGAGGCTTAGCCCACACCCTAATTTGTTACTGGGTTGCCATGCATTATGGGCATGCATTGTGGCAGGTACTCAACGGGCTATCCATCCTTAGATGGCTCATGCTGTTCCCGTTTGCTCATCTGAATGGTGACTGCGGCTGTGCTCTTCTTGTTATGTTGCCTGGCTGTGGCTTCACCCTTCTTATAATATTGCCTGGCTTTTACATTATCAAGAATGACACAATACTAGTGTATGCGGGTATATCATGTTACTGTTAGTGTGGACAAGGATGCTTGACAATGCAACTATGATTCTTGGACCTTTCTGCAGACGGGTGTGTTGTCTGGCAGTTGAGAGCCTGGTTGTTCCTGATCAGCGGACCTGTATTTTTGTGTTTCAATGTGACTGCATGAAAGGATGCCAGTATTGGTCTGCAAGTTTGGTGGGCAGTAGATTCGTTGGGGATTGATTTGAGGAGACACTTGTATTATGGCTGGGGCACTTGACATTTGATAAATGTATCCTCTCAATGATGCGTTCTGTCTGGTCATTGGCTGTAAAACAACTTTTCTGAGAAATATTGTTGTGGTGCCAGTTAATGATTTGGATTAAATGTTTCTATATACAGTCGTGAAGCAATTGCCAGGATAAAATGGTACTCTTGCAGTGCATGGATCATCGTGGCTGTCCTCCGATGTTGGAGGAAAAACAAGCTTCTTGGACACCTCTTTGGCGTGGTAAAGGTGTTACCCCATGGTTTGAATCGTTTTGTCTCTTTGCTGCAAAATGGGTTGGGAATTTTGGCCTGTAATATTTTCGTACATGGTGGTTTGAATCTTGGCAGCTTCCATTGTTTTGATGTGTTCTCCAGTATACTTTTGTTCAGTCATAGGAATGAATTACTGGTGTTGAGTAGGTCAGGATTGTATCTCCAGCACTTGTTGTCAGCAGATAGACGCACTGGTTGGGTGTCAGTCTAAGCTGTGGGAGTTGATGTGTGATATACATAGATGTTTGCTTTGAGGGTGTGGTCAAGTGCGCTGCAGGTTTACCTCTGTACTGTGTCAGTTTTCATTGTGCAGGGTCCCTCTGAGGGTTGATGGAAGTGTTGGCAACAAGACACTCAATCAGGTAACAACATTATGAGTGGTCTCTTGGATAAGGGAGCTGTCTAAATTGTGATCTTGTTGTCTCCAGCCATGGGAATTGTCATTGAAAAGCTGAAAAATGCAATCAGAGGAACATATTTAATGTCTACTAAAGAAATATTAATATACTTATACATTGTATCGCATTTCAGTTTATGTTAAACATGAAATATGATGTGGTTTCAGAACTATTCATGTTTTATTCCAATATGACTTTGCAAATATTAATTTAAACACTGGTTTCGGACTTGAGTAGTCTAAAACAATTGCACAACAATGGTACTGTATTATACAGTAATGTCAGTAAATAGTTTTCAACAGATGTATGAAATATACAGTTATAGATTTTAACATGATGTTTATTAATACCCTAAATTATTTTGAAATGATACTACCTTAATCTAAATATTTCTACCTTTTGAAACCTGCTTAGAAGTAAGTATTATTGAATTACAATAAGATGAGTAAAGAATATATGTATATATTTTAGCTGATTAGATTATCTTAATATATTATTCAATTATCTTTATTTAAAACTAAGAGGATAAGAGAAACTGATCCAAATATTATTTGTGAGGGTAGAAAGTTTGTTTGGTTAGATTCACTAACCAAACAAAGAGGTATATTACCTCATAGCAATAGGGAATGGTTTTTAAGGTTAAGAATTACAAGTTTGGAAGTTCTTTGTTTTTTTTTTATTCTATCACTTTGGTGTCACTCAGAAACATGCAAAAATCATACAAGAAAAACTTTTTGAATACTGTATCCAAGATGGAACTAAGAATAAACAATATTTACATAAACTCACACATAAAACAAACTCAAAACTAGGAAATGAAATGTTTATCCATAAATGTTAATGGTCTAAATAATAGTAATAAAAGGAGAAGCCTATTCAAGTACATAAACTTACATAAACCACAAATAGTCTTTTTACAAGAGACACACTTATTAGATAGAGATATAAACAACTTAAATATTAATAATTACACAGTACTAATAAACTCTCAATACAAAACAAAAAAGAGGAGTAGCTATACTACTGCAACTCAACTATAACACCTAAAATAATTACTACTCATCAAGATACATCAGGTATGTTTTGTCTAGTTTCAATAGAGTTAAATAAGAGAATCTATACGTTAGTAAATCTATATTGGATCCCAGGACTAGGATTAAAAACAGTTAAACAGCATTTTGAAGAGATAATTCATTTAACTAAGGGTAGCCTGATATTGGCAGGAGACTTCAACTGTATAATGAATGAACAAGATACAGATTCTAAATCCAAAAGAAGAAAACAACCCATCTCTAAAGCAGTATCAAAATTTATAGATACATTGTATTTAAAAGATATAAATGAATTTGCAGAACCAGACTCACTAATCTTCACATTTTATTCTCATAGATATAAAACTAACTCTAGAATTGATAGAATATATGTTGCCAATGACCTAATAACAAAAATTGACAAAGTCAAAATCATAAATTGTCCTTTATCTGATCATAATGCCATAGTCTTTGAGATAGAGCTTACACCATTTTATTCAAATCCCATTACTAGGATACCTTCCTATATCACAAAATTGAGAGATTTCAAAGAATTTTATGAAGAAACAATCAAAAACTTTCTAGAAATAAATTACACAGAAGATATTTCAGAAATATATGTCTGGGATTCATTAAAAGCAGTTACATATGGGAAGATATTATCCTGGTACATAAATAAAAGGAAGTTATGGAATAAAGATATGCTAGACTTACAAAACAAAGCAGATAAATTGAAACTGGAAATACAAAAGGGTAATGCTACTCAAGTTCAAGAACTTACACAAATCAATAAGAAGTATACAGAATTGCTACACCATAAGATTATGATTAACTTAGAAAAGATAAAAATAAACTCATACTCTACTAATTCAGCACACCTGAGATACTTAACTAATAGAACAAAAAAAATAATTAAATCTAAGCAAATAAAAGAAATATTTATTCCCAATACTAACAAAAGAGTTACGGAACTAAATGATATTTTAGAAGCATTCAGACTCCAATTTAACATTGATAATTCCATAAATACTCAAGATACACCTACTAAGGATATAAAAAATACTTAGAAAACAATATTCATATTAAATTAACACAAGAACAAATAGACATTATAAACAAACCAATCAATATGACAGAATTAAAATCACAAATTAAAAAGCTCAAGACAAATAAAGCACCTGGCCCAGACAATATGCTACCAGAAATGTATAAATTAATACCCAATCAAGCCATATCTTTATTATTAAAAGTATATGATATAGCCAATAAAGATTTGAATATACCACCCTCTTGGAAATATTCATTGATATCCCCAATTATCAAACCAGATAAAGATGAAAACAGTGTTCCTCATATAGGCCAATATCATTACTCAATATAGACTACAAGATGTTTATGGCTATATACGCAGATAGGATCAAACACTTTCTTCCTTTCTTAATTCACAAAGATCAAACAGGTTTTATTAAAGGAAGAAATACTTCAGATAATATTAAAAGAATACTAACATTAATAGATTATAGCAAACATAAAGTCCTAAATTTAAATGTAATCTCATTAGATATTAATAAAGCTTTTGATTCGGTTAACTGGAACTTTCTTTCACTAGTTTTAAAAGAATATAACTTTCCTTCTAATTTTAATAATCTTATCCAAATACTATATGAAAAATCTACTGCATATGTTAAACTGGGATCATATAGATCAGGCCCTATAACAATAAAAAGGGAACTAAACAAGGTTGCCCTTTATCACCATTGTTATTTGCATTACTCATAGAACCCTTTGCAAATCAAATCAGATCAAACAATAACATAAAGGGCATTTGTATTAATAAAATGTTAAACCTTAAAATCCAACTCTTTGCTGATGACATACTATTAACTCTCTCAGATGCAAATGAGTCTTTGAATGCTCTATTTAACTCCATGAATAAATTTCAAAATATTTCAGGCATAAAATTTAATGAAAACAAAACTAAAATTATGCCCTGTAATTGTAAAAAAAATAATATAAACAAAAGATTTTCCAAATATATAGTAACAGAAAGTAAATTATTATATCTGGGAATAAATCTACTCAATGAATTAACAGATTCTCTAATATTTAACTATAATAAAATACTAGACAAAATAGAACAAACAATTGGTTACTGGAATAAATATATCTTTTCAACAGCAGACAGATTATATCTTATTAAAATAAACATATTTCCCAAAATATTATACTTAATACAAAATTTTTCATTGCCACCTCCCAAATATATTATTCAAAGATACAATAAACTAATTTTAAATTTTCTATGGTTTCCAAATAAACCCCGTATAGCCTTAAATAAACATTTGCCAGATTGGGAAGATGGTGGAATTAATTTACGGATATTGATTTATATATTACCTCATCTGTTATTAAAAACATAACACTATGGTTAAATAATTCATACACACCTATATGGAAACAAGCCCATGAGCAGATTTACATAGAAATCAATTATAATCACATACAAGACAACTTAACAGTAATACCATCACCCCTTATATGGATGTTAAAAGATTATTTTTAGGAAAAGAAATAATATTAATAAATTGCCATCAAACTATGTAAGCTCTACACTTTCAGTGTTCAGAACATATATAAACAAAATACCAAATATTAATTCTTGGATTTTTCTTATTTTCCCTATAGCTTTTACACCAAATATTCTAGATACATTCCAAATATCTAAAATAAATATACTTAAAGAAGAAACATTACTCTTTTGGCATCAACTTATAGAGAAAGGGAAAATTCTAACAAAGGAACAGATAATTTATAATTATAATATAAATAAAGACAATTGGCTGTTTTACAAAATCTAAGGCATTTTCTTATAAATAAAATAGAACAAATGCAACCTTCAGTTAGACATGAAGCTCCAAAACTCATTGAATGCCTTATTCTTATCACAAAACAGCCTTATCAGGGTACAGGTTATTTGTCTAATATCTATAAAATTGTTAAAAAAACAAAAAAACTATCATGAAAAATCATACTGGGATTATTATACTTTAATAAACAACCATCCTCCAGTTGAAGAAGAAAAAAGTAATATTCTAAAATCTTCCAAATTTTCTACATTATCAAAATACTGGCAATTATTCACTTGGAGATATCTACATAGAAGTTTCTATACACCACATAGGTTAGCCAAAATGTATTCTATTGAAGATCAATGTTGGAGATGCCATACCAAGATAAAAGCAGATTGGCAGCATGTTTTTATGAATGTATATGTCTCAATATGTACTGGAAATCCATTAATTATTTTTTCAGACTGTTTATAATGATAATTTTCAATTAACAAAGTCTTTAATTTTATTCAACTCTCCTATTCCAAACTGTGTACCAAAAAAAGACACTAAAATTCTATGGTCACTATTGGCAATTTCACGTAAAATCATAACTATACACTGGAAAAATGAGGCTTCCTACGTTCAAGGAATTTGAGACTTTAACAACAACAGTTGCTCACATGGAAATATTAACAGTGAAGAACAGAACTAAAAGATCTACTTCTTACTATTACTCTTGGATGAAAGTACTGGAAATACTTGAAAATATCAAAGAAGATATATCATCTTATGTTTCTAACTTTATATAATATAGAATTTCAATGTTATTTGCATAGACACCAATGTAAATAGTTATATAATGGTTTGAAGTTAGTAATGTTTTAGAATTGTAAATATGTTATTTATCTTTATTTCATGTAATGTTTAAGACATCTTATTTGAAATAATAAAAAAAAAATATTTAGTGAAAAAATACTGGAGCATAAACTTATACAAATCTAGGGATACAACATGACAATGGGTTTTGCCAGTCTACTCAAAATCTTCTAAATTATGCTCCCAACAGCTCCCATGTGGAAAAATGACACCATACATTCCATTTATAAATGTTTATACTTTTTGATGAAATGGGTATTCAGTCAAATGTACTTGCAGCCAAATGTACTTCCATTCTTTTTTTTTGTCCATATGTACATCAGTCAAAGCTACCTTCGATGAAATGATTCATAACTATATACATGATTGTGTGCGTTTGCGCATATATGTGTGTGTGTGTGTGTGTGTGTGTGTGTGTGTGTGTGTGTGTGTGTGTGTGTGTGTGTGAGTGTGTGTGTGTGTGTGTGTGTGTGTGTGTGTGTGTGTGTGTGTGTGTGTGTGTGTGTGTGTGTATGTTTACATAGGTCAGTGTTGTATAACTCTGCTATATAAAGTTTAGACCATTGAATGACAGCGCAGAAATGCTAAAGCCACGCAGTATTGTTTTTAAACAAAAAGAGTTAGCAGCAATGTTGGAATACATGGTTTCTGAAAATGAAAACAAAATTACAAAGAATTTTACAAGGATAAACAAAAGATGTGGCAGAATAAAATAAACAGACAAATTGTTAACTTGTCCAAATGACTATCTGAACATCCTTTACTAATAGGAATATTGAAGCACTAAGCCTGAAAGTGACATGTCATGTGACATCACAAACAGCAGAAACACGTAGCCTGAAATCCAGTTAAACAGCTGAACAGAACTGTTCTGAAGGTCATGCTAACATACTTTGGAAGACCATAGAACAAACAGTTGCAGAATCCCAAGTTGCAACAGTGAACCTAAGACCAAATGGGAAGAGTACAGAATGTCTGAGAGATACTCAGTATTGAATTGTGCCGATCATGACATCTACATCAACAGACTCATCACTTCTACCTGATGTAAATGAAAACTCAAACAAAAAATAATCATTAGTTTCAGAGCCCCATGACAACAGGTGAAATGATGTAGTCATCAGCACAGCAGATGTGGACAGAATAATCCCCAGTGAGGAGTTTTTTTCATGCTACAAATGTCCATGGTCCATCACTTGATAATATTCTGTACTTGCTAAGATAAGCTTTGACCAAACTGATGAGTTTAGTGGAAAAGTCCACCCATCAAATGACAATATGTAGCTTAAGATGACTATGGTGATATGTCTGTTACCATTTTGGATATATTGTTGAGTTTTTCCAGAACCTGACTAGGATAGCCCTCAATGTCACTGACTTTATGGGTCATCAGAAGTGGGATTTGGCTGGCTAATGGTGCTCATCCCCTACAGGTCTGAGCTGGGAGATCATGTATTATAGTGCCCCATAGTGATCACTGTGTAGGTCTGTGGAGCTGCAAGGTTGAAGCAGTGTGATAGAATGAACTCATGCACTTGCCCTAAATAGAAAATGCCATACCACCTTTCCAGTAAAAAGAAGGTTATAAAAAGTGGCTGGGCCATTGTACAGATGTCTGCTGGAGAAGAAGCAGCCACTGTAAGAGAGAGAGAGGGGGGGGGATAAGCCTGTTCTAGAGAGGGGTTATGTGACCTGGAGTAGAGACTCTAGGAGAATATCAAGCAGAAACTGATGAGAAGAAACACTGGAGTACTAGAAAGTAATATATGGATTACTAGGTCATTGTCAGTGGCTGTGCTTGTTACCAGAAATATTCACAGACTTTGTGGTGGAAAAACCTCAGCCTGACTCATGCTGAGGAACAGTAGCAAGAGACTCATAGGATATTGTTTATGTATTTTCTTAAGCAGGACTATGGTAATTTTCATTTTGTGTTAAATAAATAAGTCTTTGCAAATAAAGGACACTAAAATGAAAGTACTCATTCCAGTGTGCACTGCAAATGATATCTCTATCTATCAATCTATCTGCCTGTCTGTCTATCTATCTATCTATCTATCTATCTATCTATCTATCTATCTATCTATCTATCTATCTGTCTACCTATCTATATCTTTATATCTATCTTTATCTGTCTGCATATATGCATGGATATATAGAGAGATAGCTAGCTGGATAGATAGATAGATAGATAGATAGATAGATAGATAGATAGATAGATAGATAGCAGTCCAGCACTCCAGACACTGGAGATTCCAGAGGGTCTTGCTCCATTGCAAAAACACAGCTTTAAAGTGGAGTAGTGATTATCGACATACACTAATATTCTGCAGTTTTAATGTGTTTCTTTCATAATTACAGGATTTGCATTGTGGGTCTTAAAATTTTGGTAAAGAGACATATACTGTAGCATAACATAGTGGAGCTCACCAAATGGTGAAATGCAAGTAACCCAAAAGTATGTAAATATTGATTTAAGTACTATATAGACAACATTTGTAGTAAATGTGGTGTAAATAGACACTGTTGCTTTAAGGTACATTTGTTGAATATGTTTTTAAGAGCAGAGAGAGAATTTCACATATTACAGTATTTGTTCTTTTAATGACTCAATTAAGGGTGCATTAAAGGAGGACTGAGAAAAAAAGCCCCTGCAAAATGTGTTTGGCCTTTATTAAGGGGGATTTGGTGTCCAGACTAGTGGCTCTGGGAATGAGATTGCTAAATAAACTGGAAGAAGAAGACAGCAGGGATAATCTAAAATTAGTGTCTATCAAAGTATTCATGTACAACTAAAGAGGCAAAGACAGACTTATTGAAAGAGACTGTAATCCAGCAGTATGGAGCAGTTCTGAAGCTACTGTGAACTTGTTGTCAGCCCTAAGATTTGTATTTGAGAACAGCCTGGAGTTTTAAATTCATTTGTATAATAAAAAAAACTGCAAAATAGATACATGGAGCACTCTTTTATTCAAAAGAATAGTATTTATTTAGTGCTTTCTTTCCCAAATAAGGGGGACTTCATCAGAACATTACAGAAACCACAACTGTCTCTTAAATATTATTAGGCTGAATAGATTATGAATAGCAAAAATGCTGGTGGCAAAAATTTTAATCCAGTTATGGCCATGACATTCATTGTGGATAGCTATGGTATTATTCATATCATTACAAAAAAAAACAAATATTTTCACTTATAATAATACCATTTTAAAAGTTTAGTAGAAGTTGTCCCAAGAGTAGCTAGTAATACAAAGATACAATCAGGTGCATTTAAATGTGACGTTTAGCCAATGTGGGAATATTAAAGAAGGAGAAATTGTATCTTTTAATGGTGAAAATATGGAAAGTTCTGGTTAGTTTAACAATGAAAGCATGGGAGGGTCATTATCTAGCAACCCGTGTAGCATGTCCTGCTTTTTACATTGGTAAACCTGAGAGATTCCTTCATAAGTGAATTCAGGAACATGTATATAATATTTTTAGGAAACATCCCACTAACACCGTCATGTAACATGTAGAGAAATTTCCAGTAGATTCATTTTTATTCTGTGTGCTAGAAAAAGTGGACAACAGTCCTAGAGGGAATCCTTGGAAAGAACTTTTGGATGTTAGTAACCTATGGTGGCAACTTAATTTTAATAATGGAAATTTCCAAGGTTTGAAAGGAAATCTGTTTATACAAAATGTTTTAAAATGAGATTGTGTATGATATAAATTTCAGATATTTATATTATATTATATTATATTATGTTATACAACAACCCCCCATTAATATTCTAAAACTTGCACGCTGATTGGTCAGCATGCACGTTGTAAATCAGAGTTATACTAATGGAAAAAGGTCCGGTCTCCCGGACTTTTTCCATTAGTATAACTATTTTTTTAAAGCAAAGGAGAACGCAAGATCTCTGTTGCTTTTTACAGACTGTCTTGCTATGTTAAATTAGTTTAACATAGCGAGACAGCTTTAAAAAAGTAATGGAGATCTTCCTATCTCCTTTGCTTTTTTTTAAAGGTGTCTCGCTATGTTAAATGGGTTTAACATAGCAAAACAGCTTTAAAAAAAGCAAAGGAGATTCTCAGCTGCTTTTTTTTAAGCTGTCTCGCTATATTAAACTCCTTTAACATAGCAAGACACTTTGTAAAAAGCAACGGAGATCTTGCTTTCTCCGTTGCTTTTTTTAAAACTGTCTCGCTATGTTAAATGGGTTTAACATAGCGAGACAGCTTTAAAAAAAGCAAAGGAGATTCTCCATTGCTTTTTTTATAAAGCTGTCTCGCTATGTTAAACTCCTTTAACATAGCGAAACAGTTTGTAAAAAGCAACAGAGATCTTGCTGTCTCTATTGCTTTTGCCCACAGCTCTGATATACTGCTTAAGCATACGCATGCGCAGTACATCAGAGCTGCCGCAGAATACCAGACAGCTGCGGAAGGGCAGCAAGGAGGCATTATACAATGCCATTATTTAACACTGTCATGTAACATGTAGAGAAATTTCCAGTAGATTCATTTTTAATGTATTGTATAATAGCAATAACCCACTTCTGCTTCGCCCTCATGACCAAATCACACCAACCGTGGGTAAATCCAGCATTGCCCATACCCAGGCGTGGGTTATTGCTATAGTATAGTATATGCTTTTTATGGAACATTTTACAAGCTGCTCTTTTTAAGAAATGTTTGAGATGTACAGGTCGATTCAGTGGATTGTTTAATTGTATTTATTATGTTATGTTATGTTATGTTATGTTAAGTTTGCCTATTTAAGGAGGCAGTTGGGGGTTTCTGTAATGTTTTGATTGTCCTGCCATATTTCAGGATGAAAGCATTAAACTGATAATGTTTTTTTGAATAAAGGAGTGTTCCATGTAGCCATTCTGCAGGCATTTTTTTGAGGTTTTTTTTGGCAATACCAAATTGTATACATTGCTTTGTACAGGTGCATAATAAACAATGTTGATTTATAAGATTGGTGCCTCTGCTGTCTTTAATGTTCCATTATATGAATATATGGGTCTATATCACAAAAATTAAATGCAAAAACCTCAAATGTTAGAATATCAGGACCATAACCACAAAACCTTTAAAGCATGAATTTTTCAAATATCAAACCACATATCAACAAATAAAATATTGAAAGTAGTACAACTCAAGAAAGCTAACGCAGGATGACTGCGATTGATGGAATATGTTGATGTTAGGACTTACAGCATGCCTGCTTGTGTAATTCTTTAAATGGACTGTATTTTCAACAATACATTATTTTCATTGGTGAATTCAAGTGGGACATGAGAGCATCACAAATTGATTTACTTTGCTTGAAGGTTATATGTATGAGTTACACATCAGTGTATTCTGCATTCTTTGAAATGGATGTTACGGGTTTCGTTGATGTGTGGTCCGATGTTTAAAACATTTGTGTTTTAAAGGTTTCATGGTTACGGTCTTGATGTTTTAGCATTCAAGGTTTTGGTGTTTTGTTTTTCTGATAGAAATCCATATATATATATATATATATATATATATATATATATATATGTGTGTGTGTGTGTGTGTGTGTGTGTGTGTGTGTGTACATATACATATGTGTGTGTGTGTGTGTGTGTGTGTGAAACTCACAAAAGAAGGGTAACAGCACTCAAATGTCATAAAATGATTTATTGTAACAAAATGATAAACATTTTCTCGTATGGGTCGTAACTATCTTTATAAATAGATAGCTAGCTGGCTAGATAGATAGATAGATAGATAGATAGATAGATAGATAGATAGATAGATAGACAGACATAGATAGATAGATAGATAGATAGATAGATAGATAGATAGATAGATAGATACAGATTTAGATATAGATATAGATGATATAGACATAGATATACACAAACACACATAACAGAAAAAGAGATGTATAAGATGCAATAGCTATCCATAGATATATTTTCAAATAGTTTAGTAAAGATGAAGAGAAACTCATTATGTGAACAGGATGACCCACCTTTATATAAGGAGTCAGTAATTCAAATAATGGCAGTTTTCCAGAGGACAGGATATGCACACCTAGCCATGGATAACAGATGGATTTATCATGATATAAAAAAGGACTACAGCTTCACTAGTGAGTTGTAGGTATTTGGATGGAAGCAGTTCCGTAGCAAGAGATTATACTTTAAATGTCTAAAGTAATACATACGTATAACTATGTAGAATAGAAATAAAACTCCAAAAGGACTCAGAACTGCTTAGTGTAGATAGAGTCTGGTATGCTGGAGTGACAGAGGAAGCACCATTGAAGTAAAATTGACAAAACTAGTCAACAACATATAGAAGGGAAGACTTGTATAGGAATAGGCTAAGTAGCATTTTGTGAGATAAAAAGATTATTTACTGTGAGACAGAATTTTGGGGGTTGTTATAAAACATGGTTTAGAGCCCAAGAAAATAACTCCATATGCATCAATAAATATGAAACAATTCCAGGGTTCACTACATTTTTGAAACTGTATAGTCAATTTAACATAATTATCCTGTGTCTAGACAGTATCCTGTTACTTTATGAAATCTGGGATTTCCTGTGCTACCCATGATAGCATTTTGGCTTTACTTAGTGGGTTCCATTAAGTCAAGGATGGACAGGATAATGTTATTATTAAAGAGTAGTATAACAGCATTCAGACCATAACACAAGAGTAGTGACCATCTGACTTGTCTAAGAGCAAGATAAAAAGATGACAGAATGAAAGCTTTAGTGCTTCAGGTGGACAAGAGCAACAGGTTTTCTCATCCTTGGAGTAAGACCAGATAGAAACTATAGGTCAGTAGTCACTAGTGCTCTCTGATAACACATATGCATAGAGAATATTTTCACAAGAGGGTGAAACGCCAGATGTATTTTCTTTTCAAAGATTATTAATTCTGTTGGCTTCATTGGTTCAGTTATCAAGCTTATGATCTGCTGGTCTTTGAAAAGCCTGACTGCCATAGCACCATGTTTTACTTCCTATATATCTATATCTATATTCTATCAAGATTATTTTTGAAAATGGTCAATGAGTGATTTCCTGTGAAAGTAAGAGGAAGCTTATTTCATAAGTGCTTGCCACATATTGTGCAATGTATTTGCAGTTTTTTTTTTTTTAATGATGCATGTTTTTAGTAGTAGGTTCCCCAAAGTGGTGGTAGCTCCCCAGTGGTGATTAAAATTTCAAACAGAACTGAATTATATATTGCCTTACAGAGCAGGCAGATGTCATCTGTATCATTATAAGAAACAAATATAATGGCAATTCCTAAAGCCTCTTGAATAGTGCAAGTTTTCCAATCTTATAATTTGCCAAGTAACAAGTTGTTGTTCTTGTTCAACTTGCTTCTGGTGACTTGCTTGAGAGCTATATTATATAGCATTATAGACAATAATATGTCAGAACATTGATGTACATTTTTACAAGTCTTGTGATGCTGAGTTTATAGGCATTAATGGTTTGGTCATTACTATCATAGAGTTGTGCCTTGTTTACAGGCTGTCTAAGTTCAACATATTTTATTAACACAGTTTTGTCACCCACTCTGTTATGATCAGCATATGTGGCTAACCAAATCTCATTTCCTACATTTACATCCGAGAAGAATAGCTCATGAAGAAATGCTCCAGTACTGAACCCTGGGAGAAATCACTTGTAACCTCCATCAGGATATATAGGTAACCCCCACCCTGCCTTGTGCTTTATTACTTAAGATGAGTTTTACCCACCAAATGAATCGGCATTAATGTTTTTAAGTTGTCAATTATTGCATAATGTGGAGAAGTGTCAAATGCCATAGCATGGTCAAATATAACTGGCAGTACTTTCTCAAGTGTTGTTACCTCTTCAAATAATGCTAGAAGAATTTGTGGAACAATACATGCAGAATAATGTTTAGGGCAGGAGTGAAGTTTAAAGGAAGGCACAAACTGAGCAATTTATATAATGTTGGAGTGAGTAATAATTGTGGAAAGAAAACATACATGTATTGTGTAAAGCAGGAAGATGAGCAATGTTAATATGGTTTTCTTTTCTATTTATGCATGTATGTCCGTGTTTTAAATGATAATTTAATAAAGGTGTCTAAACATTTCAAAAGGCAAGATTTCCACTTAACACTCTCTATTGTCCAAACAGAAGTAGGTCCTCTGTGTCATTTTTGGATAAGCTCCAGTATGACTCTCGCTGTGATTTCACAGACACACAGGCTAAAATTGTCTGGCTGAACTGTAACCCGCCCCCCCCCCCCCGCCTTTGCTAATTAGTGTAGTTACATTCTGATGACATTCATTCAGAATGTGCTACCCTTTTTTTGTTAAGCATGATTTGATAGAAGTGTAGTTAAGTTTTGTTTTTCTCTAGGGAACCACTAAGTATTTTTGTTTGTTTCCCACTCACAAGTGTGGACCTGAAATTATGGGTTTAGTAACCTCAAAAATTATGTTGTAGTGCAAGCAAAATGTAGTGACTATCAAAGGTCACTGTTACACCATTAAAGCATTTAAATGCCCCCTGCACCCCAATGTGAGGAGGATGCAGACCTCCACACCTCTGTCACACCCCTGCCTCACCCCCACTACATCTGAGATTACTGTATTCTAGGGAAATGGAATTCCCTGAGGCATTGCAATCTCAGACTTACTATAGAGTACCCCCACACTCCTGGCATTTACATATTCTAATCCCTACATCACTGTACATAGGAAAAGATAAACTTGTTAAGTGCTTCCCTAGTTCAAGGCCAGAAGTTAAAAGCATTTTGGGTACTTAACAAAAGCTTCTCAATGGCAAATAAGTTTGGGAAGCACAATCTTTTTCCTGATTTTTGGAACATAATCATGCCACACCATGCACTACAAATAAATTCATAGTAAAATATATTGTACTTGGTGTACAGTGTAATAACACAAATGTCACATTGTGGTAAACAGCTGTCTTATCACACTGTAGTATACAGTTGTCTAGCATGGAATGACCAGTTTATTGCACCTTCATCTTCACAGAAACCCAAATTATTCAAAATGTTTTTTTCACTGCAATTTCCTTGCAGTATAACATACAAACTCACTATACTGTAGGTCTGTCATTGAGGTGATTCACACACCCATAGTTTTTCTCCTTAAAAATTATCAATCAGTCCATTGATAGACAATGATTTAATAGTTTTAAATTTATTTTATTACACCGTATGGCAAGCACTATACACCTTACTAAGAATATTATCCCCCTCCACCTTATTTTTGTTACCTTTCACTTGAATATAGTTGCATTCATTTTGTGATTTATTGTCTGATTCAGTAACTGAATGTGCTCCCTTCTGGTTAAAAACATGCCAACCCTCTGCAGAACTGTTTCTCTCCTCTACTGCATCATCAGACGGTGGGGCTGGATGACATAGAATCAGGAAGTAAATGGACAGTTGGTCAGCTGATAGTAAACAGAAACAGCAGTTTATTAAATGTAATAAACAAAGGTCCACTACAAGTAACTACATTAAAAACTGCACATTTTAGAATCAGAAAGCCCACTTTACAAGATGAAGGCATAATTATAACAAAAGGAATGGTTAAAAAATTGCACTCACTCTTTAAGTAAAATACAATACATCATCTGTATTAATTACAGGGCATAGTACCATGAGACAGAATTAGGGGTATTTTTTAAAGATAAAAGTATCTTTAGGGGGATTCTCGTGTGTTGCATAAATATTTTTACTCCTATCTGACTTTGCTAAAATGTTTTGATTAGAATAGCCAATTAATACATGAGCATATTTATTTATTTTATGAAGAGTAGTTTACCTTGCCAATGTTTGGGTAGTTAAAATACTCTATGAGGACAGTATTTTCATAAAATTCTCATATAAGGATTATATTTTCATGGCTATATCTATGTTTTTGATCCTGTACTTTGGTAAGAAAATCATCATGCATGGTGCATGGTAGGTTTGTATGATATTTTATTCAATTATTCAACATCACTGATATTAGTTATTGTATAAGTAGTTTCTATTCCTGAACTGCTTTTCTTGTTTTTTAACATATATTGAAATGCTGCCACATTTCCCTCTAGAACTTTGGCAATAAAAGTAATTATGCATTATGGATCTTTAAAACAAAGTTTTTGTAATGGTATAAATATCAACATCCTCCAAGAAGAAGAAATTGTATCACATCACCCATTCAACTGCTGATAATCCTGGCATTTAGGAATGTTCCTTGCACCTATAACATGACTTTGTTACATTGTGTACTTATTTTTTTTTTATTTGTAATTATTTTTATTTTACTTTATTTTTAAGTCTAAAAAAAGGCAATATTCATGTAGAAAATATGAAATTGTATTCCCAAGGAAAAGCAGTGATGGCCACTGAATCTAACACGTTGACCACTTGCAAATCTCCCTTCAAGCTGACATACCCCAAGTTTCCCATTAATGTCTTTAGCCACTGACTGAATGTTTGCATTTTGTCCTGATATGCCGGTAGCAAGTACATTAATAGGATGACTCTGATAAAGAATGTGTTTCCCCATGTTTGTTAGACTGTTTGATTATTTCAACATATCTTGTTCCACATCCCTCAGAGAACATGTTCTTACTAAGCCAGCCTCATAAAACTAATGCTATTTAGCCCTTCTTCTGAACTTACTGAGTTGTCATAACTTTGTATCAATACTTGCTTTAGAGTACTTAGTGTAGCACAAATTAGTGTGCACTTTATAATTTCTTATGTTATGCTTAAGCTATGTTACCTATATATTACCTGAATGATGTCCTGTTTAATATTTAACTGTAAAATGTCTACTGTGACTTGTTTTTTTTTTGTTGTTGTTATTCATTGTATTGGAGTTGGCTCACCAGGACTTCACAAAAATGGGACCTCCAGATGAACACTCCTGTTTAACAAATGCAAACAAACAAATACATTGATTAATCTTTTCGGTGTGAACAATGGTTATGTTGTAATCACTCTGGATCCTTCTCAACCTACTTAAGGTGTCCCTAATTTTGACTGTCTGCAAGCAAGATACTCGCAAACTCATTGCAGACTTCAGTGAGTTATATGCATGTTTTGCATGAATTAGAGTGACCAATTATTAGGATATATTGGGGACCAGAGGGTCACAATATTATCTTTATGTGCTTTCAAATCGATCTTGGCTAAATTTTAAGCCCTAAGGATTTTGGTTATAGACTCTCTGAGTTGCAGTATTATGGTGACTGTGCATATGTGGCTGTGCTCAGTGGTAGGCCTCCATAATATGTTAATAAATGAGATTCTGGCTTTGCTGAGTTTATAGCTTCTTGAGGTACATCTAAGGCTTTTTTGACTGTCTTCTTCAGACGTCCAAACTTCCATAATATGTACTAAATGTGTCTGTGTGTGTGTGTGTGTGTGTGTGTGTGTGTGTGTGGGGTGCACGCTGAGTGAAAGCAGTACATTTTCTGTGACAATGAGGCAGTAGTGAAATGCCTCACATACCTATCATCTACAAAAGCTTTGAAAGTTAGCTTTTGTACTGTCTTCATGACTTATCTTAAGGAACATTTTTCCTGTGTCAAAAAAAAAATATATATATATATATATATATATATATACATACATATAACATTCAGAAAAAAATTCATATTGCTAATCAAAGCAGATTGTTACCTTTCTCAAATGACCACTAAAGTGATAAGCTTTGTAATAAAGTTTTTTTATCAGAAAATTGTGTTTTCAGTTTTATCTGTTTGCCACTGTTTTACACAGCAGTGGCAGGGACTCACATTACTATATTAACAGACATTCTAAAACTAAGCTCTAAAACAGGAGCAGAGCTTACTCATGTGAAGTAAGTGATGTCTTATGCTGAAAATGAACTTTACTAAATTTCATTTCCCTGGCCTCTTTCACTTAAGATAGTTCACCCTGTGCATCTGCCAAACCTTTCTTTGCTGGAAATTGAAAAACCAAGTGATGTGTGGCTAATACTCTGCATGCTTCTGTCGGGATGAGGACAAAGCAGCTATGAGTGGCTTGACCGGTCACTTGTATCAGGGTGATATATTGCCAATAACAGGCAAAGTCATCCTGCTTTTCCACCACGTTTTGGAAGACACTGCAAAAACATTCACAAATTTCATGTAGTTCCACACTTTCCTACTGATACCTTGAAACCAGCTGTGACATTTCTAGAACTTGATTTGATAAACAGGCTGGTCATTAAAGGTTGGATAGCATGCAGAGGTAAGAAGAGAACATCATAAAGAGAATCGCCCAAACTACATAATAAAACTGAAGATTTAGAAAACTCAGCTGTGCAACAATTTATGACTGATTAGATTTCAGTAATCCACAGAGAGCAAAGACGTGCTAATGTTGCTGGAAGAGCATTCACCTAAAGTGCACCAAATAGAATGGGGAAAGTCAATTATAACTAGAGTGGCTCATTGTGCAGTCAGGCCATGGGTGTGATCACAAAATAAGCCTTGGCAAGTAATATTCACACTCTTAAAATTAACTGAGAAGTGGATTGCATTTACATAAGGCAAAAGAAGGAAAACCTTTCCAACTAGGTAAGTCTGCTGCTCAATAGAAGAGGCTAAGCTGACATCCATAAAATATGCTTTTAGACACTAATGCAGCCTGTATTACATTACCTGGCTAAAATAACCACAAAGTGAATGGGGTAGAGTCAAACCTTTCCACCCCTGCCACAATGATAGACTTTGTGCAGGCACAACTACTCTCTGAAGTGACGAGGTATGGTGTAAAGACCAGAAGCCCAGATGGCTGAATGAAAGCAGAACTCTTTTGGAGCTCTGCAGTAACATCTAAATTTTACAGGAAAAAAATAATTCCAAAAAGGTTCTTTGAGCTGTTTATGCTAAAAGAATAGGTCAGCCAGCCAAATATACTACAGTTTCTGCTGCTAACCAGCAACATTTTGCCTTAGCTCTAAACAAGTCACCCTACAAAGAAATGGATATCTACCAGACTCTCCCGCAAAGACACCTCCAGCAAGACTGCTATGCCCTGTTAATATTATCATGCATTCTGAATTCATGTCATATGACTTTCTGACATGGACATTTTTCTTGCATTCAAATACTCCTCCCAGACATCACAGAAGTTACATGAGCACAGAAAATTTCCAGGACCTAAAATCAAAATATATCACAAGCCATCAAAGAAAAAGAATTGTTTGACATGAATAGCTTTGAAATATTTACCTGTCCTAGCCTTTATGAGCAGTTCGATTTTATCTATAATTTTTACCAATGCACCTACTCAAATAAAAGTTTGCTTTCCATAGGTCTACTTTCACTTTTAGCTATTTTGTACTTGGCATCTGATGAAGCTATTTACTTGACTATATACATGACCACTTGTAATTATTATTATTATTATTATTATTGTTATTATTATTATTATTATCATCTTATTTGTTAATAATAGGCATCTTATCTGCAAGCTATCAGCCGTTTGTCTTTTTCCTCTCCATACTGACAGCGTACTGTTAAAAGTCCTACATGCTGCATTAAACGGTTGCAACAAAACTCGCTCATCATGCAGCTCTGTTCTCTTACCTTGCAGTGTCTCCTTATCTGCAAACTATCAGCCAAGTTTGTCTTTTTCCTCTCCATACTGACAGCGTACTGTTAAAGGTCCTGCATGCTGCATTAAATGGTTGCAACAAAACTCGCTCATCACACAGCTCTGTTCTCTTACCTTGCAGTGTCTCCTTATCTGAAAGTATGTTGACTTAGTTTTTACATTTTACAATATTCTTATTTAAGGCATTATCTACTGTACTCTCTAGCAAGTTGGTATGCTGTAAATTAGCTTGGCAACAAGGAACCCCCCATTTCTTAATAGACTGACTGTTAGTTTCAAAAAATGTATGTCTATTACATGCTGGACTCATTAGCCTGTGTTAAGATATTTCTTACCCAGCCTGTTTTAAGTTATTTCTTACCTGATAGTACTGCAAAACAAAACCTCTTATTCTTACTATGAACAGTACATAGCCTTATTCTGTTAGAGTTTTTAGTGATTGTTTATGGACTGTGCTTGACTCTGGGCTTGGCTCAACCCACTCCATTCACCCTCACTTCGCTCGGGCTCAGTTCGCTCCCCTCCTACCCCCATTCCCACCCCCATATCATTTCCTTTATAGCTAACTACTTTGCACCTCCCACAACATACACCCTCCCCCTCCTGTCTTTCACTCCATAATAAACTATACCTCAATCCACTTGCTGCTACAACAAAATATTCTAACTTCACCTCCCCCTACTAGTACTAGCTGGTATACACTATTATCCACTATCTAATAGACCAAAAAACTGTACTCCCATGCATTTTGTTAACTAAAAACACCCTACAGTATGTACTCCTCCAAGAGTAAAATCTATGCATTTCTAACTACATCCGTCCTATTACTGCCTCTTCTACTACTCCTCCTTATACTCACATCTGTTAACATCCACTTACACCCCAAACACATCTCCCCTACAAACCCAAATTGCTGTAGCCATATAAATAATCATCAAACCTTTGACATTTTTCCATCTATCTTCTCATTAAATACTCCCTTACCAAAAATACATTGGCGACCTTCAAACACTGGACCCCATGCAGTTTGGGGTCGTGAAGGGCCGATCTTGTCTCCTGAACCTGATTGACTTCTTCACATCAGTCTCCACAGCCGTGGACAAGAGTAAGGTGGTCCACACAGCCTATCTGGACCTTGCCAAGGCCTTCGACACCATCCCCCACTCTGGAATCATAGATAAACCTACTAAGCTAGGCATTAATCCCTGCATCACTAGATGGGTTGCCAACTGGCTTACTGACAGAACCCATACTGTAAAAGCAGCCGACTCCAAATCCAGCTCCAGACAAGTGACAAGTGGAGTACCTTAAGGTTAAGTCCTGGGACCGCTCTTGTTTGGCATCTACTTCTTTGAAGTACAGACCAACAGTAAGGGACTCTGGCTAACAAAGTTCGTAGATGACTGCAAATTGGGAGCCATTATTGAATCCCCAAATGATGTGGATATTCTACAAAAGGGCCTTACAGAAACAGATGCTTGGTGCCAGAGCCATGGTCTCAAGCTCAATGCCAAGAAATGTATAGTTATCCCCTTTGGGAAAAAACATGTACCCATGATTTACCACATAGGTGGCAGTACACTAAACACTAAAAGTGTGATAAGAGACTTAGGGACACAGGTGGACAGTGGTCTCACCTTCAATAACCACATCGCCACAACAGTCAGGAAATCCTTCTATGTGGCACACCTCATCACTAAGGGGTTTTCATCCAGAAAAAAAGAGGTCATTGTCCCACTGTACTCATCCCTCATTAGACCCATTATAGAATACAATGCCCCATTTGGTATGTACCTCTCAAGACATATGCAACAACTGGAAAGGCTGCAGAAATACCTCACTAAAATAATCACAGGCCTAAAGCAGATGCCCTATGCTGACCATCTAAAAAAACTCCACCTATACTCTGTCGCATATCGTCTACTCAGAGGTGATCTCTGCTTAACATACAAGGCCATGTCAAACCCAGAGCGGTTGGACATGCTACACTTAAAGAAATCCCAATCCCTCAGAGACACACACTCCAGGGATCTAAACCTTGTCATCACAATGACCAAAACATGCTGGAGGGATAGGTTTCTGACCCAGAGACTCCCCAGACTCTGGAATAGACTGCCCATACATGTCAAGCAGAGCGCCTCTTTGGACCTCTTCAAAAGTAACCTTGATGATTGGATGGGAGATAGGAAATTCACCCTGGGGATCATGACAGTCACCCTGCTAGATAGGGGTCCAGGGAAGTAAATACTGTGGGAAGAAATAGCCAGGGAATTGTTATGGCTAGGCTTGTATAGGCCCTAGGACCGATAGCCTAGTACCAACCTATGAACTTATGAACTTATGAACCTAATACCCAACTCACCCCTACCAAACACAAAACCAAATACTACACCCCCACTGCTAATATGCTCAAACTCATCTACCTCCACAAAAACATTCTCTTAGCTGGAGACATCCATCCCAACCCTGGTCCAACACACTCCACTGCTAGTCCTCCTGACCGCAAAGTCAATAATCTCCCAAACAAACATCTTTACTTCTATTCAATAAACACTAGGAGTATTCTGAACAAAATAAGTGAACTACATGCTTTGTTGTTGTTACATGCTTGGATCTCCCACCGTACTCCTGATATCCTTGTTCTGACTGAAACCTGATTGAAATCCCAACACCAAAACATAGAGATCTTTCCCTCTGGCTATAGCATACACTGTCTAGATTGACCAAAAAGGAAATGTGGAGGTGTTGTTATGCTACACTCTAACCACCTTATCATTTCTAACTCTACTTTTACATCCCAAGCCTTCTCCCCAGCCAAAATTTTATCTGTAAACCTAAATATTAATAGCCATTCCACTATCACCATTGTGGCAATTTACGTTTCACCAGGTGATAATATTTCCCTACTGGAAAATATGCTTGCTCATATCTCCCAACACATCCCAAATGAAGCTATCATTCTTGGGGATGTCAACATTAACTGGCTATCTCTCTTCTCTCAAAACTCCTCACACCTTAATCTCTACAGTTTTGCTCAACTCATCTCTGATCCCACTTATTTCAATAATTCCCATACAGCCTCATCTCTCCTTGACTGGATTCTTGTCTCTCACCCTTCCAAATACCATAACCCTGAAATGCTACCAAATTCCCTAGGTGATCACTGTCCGGCAAAAATACTAAGATACACATCCCATCAAGCTAAACCTCAAAGGTTTTTCAAACACTGACAACTAACAAACTTTAATCTTGAACCTCTCAAATCTTTGCTATCAAAAGTGAACTGGAATCCCTTAAAACTACTCCCCTTGGATGAGCTGCCCACTTTTTTAACTCTACTTTCCTTAGTATTTTAAATTATGTGGCACCCCTTAGAACAGTCCACATAAAGTCTAACATATCCCCATAGCTGACCGTAAACACACGTGCACTACTAAAGAAAAAAAAGACAGAGCATGGAAAATTTGGACTAAAACTAAACATAAACCAGACCTCCAGAAATATAAAGAACTTAGAAATCTTGCCAAAAGTCACATAAATAATGATAACAAAAACTTCTATAATAATCCATCTTCTTCATTTAAATCCAACCCTAAAACGTTTTAGCACTCTGTAAATCAAATACTACTCCCGGGCATGCAAGCCTCTCCTAACCCTCATCCTGACAAAACACATGAGGAAACTGCCTGCATATTTAACAACTACTTTATAGACTCAATATCCAAATTACTAAATCAAGACACAAACCATCCCACCAGCAATAACAGACCTAATAGCTCAAACTCTTCTATCAGTAGTAACCCTACCACTACCTCCTCCCTCAAACCTGTCTCCACTAACTATATTAAAACTCTACTATCTAAATTAAAACCTTGCTCCTCATCCAAAGACGACATTCCCTCCACATTCCTTCAAGCTGCTGCTGATGTTTTTGCTTTCCCAGTTTCTATTCTAATAAACCACTCTATTACGGAATTCACAGTCCCTTCCATCTGGAAGCAATTTTACACCCTTCCAATACACAAAGGAGGAAACTCCACAGATATAACTAATTTTAAACCCATAGCCATACTCTCACCACTCTCCAAAATTCTGGAAAAATGTATACACAATCAAGTCTTACACTACCTTCTGCAAGAAAATCTACTCACACCTACCCAACATGGCTTTCATCCCATGCACAACACTACTACAGCTCTCCTGTCTTTCCTAAACTCTGTATCACTAGCTAGAGACAGTAACTAACTTATTTCCTGTCTCTTCATTGACCTCTCTAAAGTCTTTGATACAGTCTCTCATAAACTTTTTCTCCTTAAACTAGCAAACTTACACTTCTTTCCATCCACCATATCTTGGTTTAACAGCTATCTTTCTGATAGACTCCAATCAGTCAAATGGCTCTCAGCTTTCTCCCATCTTCTTCCTGCTAAAACGGGTGTTCCACTAAACTCCATCCTTGGGCCACTTCTTTTTAACATCTTTATCAACCTTCTCTACTCTTCCTGTCCTGGATCCTCACTGATACAATACGCAGATGATTCTACACTTATCACTATTGCTGAATCACCAACTCAACTAAAATCAAACACACAGTCCTCTTTTAACTCTGTAGAAAACTGGCTATCTGAAAATCATCTTATCCTTAAGCCAAAGAAAACCAAATTACTGCTCTTTCTCCCTAAAAACCTTAACCACATAAAGTCTTCCTTCTCCATACTGTCAAAAAATAATACTCAAATACAGGTGGACACCAGTACAAAACTTTTAGGTGTTACTATTGATGATAGACTAACCTTTGATTTACACGTCAATAATTGTATCCGAAAAATACATCTCAAGCTAGGTCTCCTCTATAGAAGCAAAAAATATCTTACCAAAACAGCAGAACTAACCCTTTCAGATACCTGCCTCTTATCCACTTTACTTTATAGCTCCCACATTCTCACCAGCCTCAACACTGGCAACTAAACAAGTAAGAAACAACTTATAGCAGGATTGCCAGATTTGCTGCCCAAAATTCTTACAAGTCTCATCACTGTCTCTCACTAAAATAACTAAATTGGCTAGAATTACTTAACCTGCTTCGGTATAATCAGTTTCTGATTATTCATTCCATTCTCTACAAACCCTCTTTCTGTCCAACCATCTCATCTCTAATCTCTCATTACCTACCCACTAGATTACTCCACAGTTCTGAAGAAGGCCTACTAAAAATCTACAAACCAAGGACCAAAATGGGTCACCTAGTCTATAGCTTTAACCCTTCCAAGGCCTGGAATAGTCTATCACTAGATATAGGATCCCTTGAACATCCCAATCAATTCAAAACCACTACAAAAAATACCTTCATGAAAAATGGACTTGCCAATGTAATTATCCCCCGTAAACACCCCCCTATAACCCCGTAAACACTCCCCTATAACCCTGTAAACACCCCCCTATAACCTTCTACTTCTCTTCTCTCTTCCTTCCCTTCAATAAACAAACTTACTACTTTATCTTCTCCTCTTGGTACATCACTGTACAAACATAACTAGTAAAATATTTCAGCTATGTAACTATTGCACTATTATATAATATGTCATTATGAATGTATCCCTCTGATGAATGTATTTCTATATGTATTTCACTTGCCACAGTTTAATGTATGACACAGTAATGCAATAATGTGTGGTATTGATGAATGTAATGTGTGGCACTGCAATGCAGTAATCTGTGGTACTGATGAATGTATTTCTATATGTATTCAATATGTAAAATTTCTATTTTCTGTTGGAGCATTTCTCCCCGGGCCTCCGCTAAAAATGGGCATTTGTAGCCCAGTCGGATAAAACCGGTCAACAGATATAAAATAAATAAATAAATGTGAATGCACTGGTTAAGAACCCTTGCATTTTACCTTTTACCCTTTTACTAAGAAACATAAAGTGGGTATATTATTTGTTGAAGAGGTCAAGGTTGCCAACAGACTCATTGCATGTCTTGCAGCATTAGAAGGGTTACGTGGTTCTCCACTGTTTATCCACTTCTTAAAACACAGTACATCAATAATATTGAAGGAATTATTGGACCAGTCTTTAAAAACCTGGCAAAAGGATGGAGACTGATGTAGTTCACCCTTTTTCTTTTACAGTTTCCTTAAAAGTTGCAACACCATGATATGAATGCTAAGTATGTGCTTTTAAAAGGAGCTTGTAATTTAACTGACATCTCTATTTTTCACAGACCGCATCCTACATCAGACCACAAAAAATGGTGAATGCCTAGATACAACAGTTTATGTAGGATTGTAAACACATATGTTGGCAAGATGCTTCCCTTGACCACAGTTTTACTTTCCTCTTCCTTAGCATGAATACATAGAATTATTGATTAGTGTCCTATCAGGGTTGTTCAGGTTGTAAGTGATATAGTTAGTATTCTGCTGTGTAGCTCACAATCAGGGAATATTTCTGAACGCTGGCATCAAGGGGGTCTTGGAATCACAGTTAAATACAAAGACCTGACCCCCTCCTACTCTATAACTCCAAAGTAGTAAGTCAAATCCAGAATGAAGTGAACATGTACATTTCACAAAATCCCTTATATGCTATGCTCAAGTGCACTGCGAATCCTTAAAATTGCACTTGTGCTCCTGTTGCAAAGCAGTGAAAATCTGCATGCCTAAAGAATAGGTGTATTGACTTTCCATGTAGAATCAAGTATCATATTCTTAGGCCAGCAAATTTATAGAAACTAGTATTATTCAAGGAAGTATTATCCTGTTTATCTCTTATGAGACTATGGGGAACAAACCAGATATATTCCAGGCAAACAGATTAAATGAGGTTTTCTCATCAACAAATAATGTATATTAATATTGTAACTAAGAGATAAGTGGTTAAAGCACAGGAGATCAACACTACCTTGGTGGACTTTTAAAAACAAGTTCACTCAGACCCAAGTTCTCCATCCATAGAGCGAGAAGCAGACATTCAAGACATTTTAATTTAAGCTAATCTTTTTCAGCTCTGTCCCACTGATGTAGCTATTCTCTCTGTGCGAATCCACACAGAAAAGATCACTTACCATTCTTTAGCAAAGGGCAAATCACAAGGACAGATGATCAGAAAGGTCAGATTTACAAAATCCAGCAAGACAGTCTTGCTCTATGCATTATAATTTGGTTTATAGTCCTGCAGAAAGGGGGCACCTAAGTCAGGCTTTCTCTACCTCTCCTGCCACCGTATTCACTAAACCAAGCAAAGACAGGCCAATGGTCCCAAATTACAGGCATATTCAATTTATCAACTTCAGTTTCAAAATATATGCCAAAAGCAAGATATGTGTGAAAGGTCAGACCCAGCTTTGGCACTCTCTGATGATTTTGAAAAGGCATTCGATACCATCAGCGGGTCTTACCTGTGGTGTATGTTGGTACCTTTGGCATCCCTGATGGTTTTATTACAGCTATTTAAACACGGTACCCTCACCTAATGGTCCTAACTCCTTGATATGCCCAGCTTTTGATCTTCATAGGTTCATAGGTGTGTACCAGGCTAATGGCCCTGGGCCCTTTACAAGCCTATCCCATAGAAGTGCCTTGGCATTGTGCCACCCGTCATTAGTTCCCAGTTCATAAGTACATCCATCTGGGATGACCCCCTTCCCATTTTTTCTTTTGACCACAGAACCACTGGAAAAACAATGTTCTGCAATTGTGAGCTGTCTGAATGAATCTCCAGTAGTGAGAAAATACAGCCTTTCTTTTTGCAGAGGCTTGTCTTCTCTTTTCTTCTGACCCAAAAAAGGCCAGTATTAAATACTGTATCACCTTTAGAAGCCTGCAGTCCTCTCTGGTCTGTCTGCTAACAAAATAAAACTTAATTGATTGCAGTGAACACTAAATTGGGGGGTTGGCATAATGGTTAAGGTGTTTACCTTACAAGCATAAGGTGCAGGGTTTGATTCTCAATGGGGTAATTGGCTAGGCTGAAAATGGCCCATAAGGGCAGTTAGCCTAGTACTAATCTATGAACTTAATCTATGAACCTAAGTACATAAGCTAAAAACAGCTAATATAACATAATGCTTTCTTTGTGGTTATGGGGCACCCTAAATCTTGTGGCATCATACTGCAGCTCTCCCTAACAATAATGTTGGAAATTAATCTGTATGAGGATGAGCACTGACTCGACATATGGTCCACTTATGCACCTTATGGAGACATCTCAAAATTATCTTTACATGGCAGAATGGATGCAATTAAAATATTCTAGTCCTCAATTCTTTTTTGTTATTTTTTTATGTAATTAGACACATTCATACACCATCTCACAAAAATGCCTACAGATTAAAAGGTTAAGAACCAGATTTGTTTGGAGTGGTTCCAGGAAAAGACTTCTCTACATGACAATGACAGCTAAGAAACAGAAGGGGAGATTAGTGTATTTTACTTGATTTTTGTTTTGTTGTGCTTTGTCAGAATTACAGCCATTTGTATGGAGTGTGCTGGCACTACATTGTAGTGCATTTTTTTCACTTTTTCCCCACTGTAGAGTGATGTGGAGTTGGTGCATATAAGTTAGAGGGTAGAATCAAATCCCCCCACATTGGAGTTGCCCCTAAAAAAGAATATGTTTTGTGTTTTGATGTTTTTTTTTTAATTACACTTCTCAATACTAAAAAATCAAAGAAACGTGATTTGCTGGATGAGTCAATTAAACGTAAGGCAAGTAGTGTGTGTGTGTGGGGGTATGAATGAGCCAGTAAATGAAGTTTAGTTTAAGGGAAGGACCTTCACAACATACTCTTATGGCAACCTGCAGTAGAAGCACATCAGAAAACATTGGGAAGTTACATTTGTATAAAGGATTGACAATTCAAGAGACATTCGACCTAAGAAAACAACAAAACTTATTAGCAGCTCTCTCAAGCAAACTTTCAACTGGTTCTCATTATTGTAAGTAAAAAAGAGAGTATCCATCTCCTTCCACCATTAACGAGCCATTAACTCTAGCCTAAAAAAAAGGTTTGCTTTTCTGTACTGAGTCTCTTTTGGCAAGTATCTCATTAAAACTTTGTTTTAATCTTAAATAAAAAAAATAGTTTCTAGCTCATTCCATCATTCACAATCAATTAATTAATCCTGTTAGACCTCAGAAAAAATAAATAAAATAAGCAAACACACACACACACACACACACACACACACACACACACACACACGCATCTATATATCTATATATATATTTATATCTATTTATCTCTCTCTCTCTCTCTCTCTTTATATATATATATATAGTTTCACTTTATAATCCCGAAATCCTGAAATATTGAATTTCAGAATCTCGAGATCATAAAGCCAAAACCTTAAAATCCTGAAACCCCAGAAGCGAGAATTTCAAAATTGCGACTCTTACACTCACCATACACCACACACAAACATAAACACACACCTTCCCCCCACACACAAACACACAAACCTACACTACATACAAGCAGGGGGGCAAGCCACCCTGAACCCCCATCCACCCTACTTAAATATACTAACTCCAGGGTCGCACTACACAGACAAAGACATGAAAACACCACCATACAAGCTACATTCCCCTCGCACACACACATCACAGTAACAAAACACACTGACAGACACTACAGCCCCTAACCAAAACCATTGAATATAAATGCTTACCTGAATCTTCAGCTATCCATTCACACAACGCAACACCAGAAGAGCTAATTCAACATCTCCGGACTTCTGGATTTTGAAATTCGCTCTACTGGAGTTTCGGAGTTTTGAGTTTTCGACTTTATAATCTCAGGATTCTGAAATTCAATATTTCAGAATTTCGGGATTATAAAGTTTTCATATACATATATATATATATATATATATATATATATATATATATATATATATATATAGGTTAACTGTCAAAATGTTGAAAGGCAGAACATTTTTCCATCAAAAGATTGAAAAATTTAATATTGAAAATGAAAATAAAATTTTGACTAAATGTCAAACATGATAAACATGCCAGACTTCTGGTTTTGAAAGTCCATGGGGGGAATTTAATAAAGCCTACAAGTATTTTTTTTCCGTGTAGGCATCGCGCCATGCTGCTTACATAGAAGCGAACAGTTTTAGATTCAGTAAGCGCTGCTAAGCAGCTTCCATGCACGAGCCAGCACGGAAACTTTCGTGGCATGCAAATCACCTCATAAGCAGATGAATCTCATGCAAATGAGGCAGGTAGAGTAATCCAGCTGGCAGATAGGCATCTCTTCAGACCCTCTGTCACCATCTGTAGTATGCACAGAAAACGTCCGTGTACAGGAGTGTAGACAGACAAAAGGGGTTGTAAAACTGTAGATATATGGATAGAAATGTCATACCACATACACATATGAGTGAAACTATCATTCTGTATGTCAGAAAATTAAAAAAAATATAAGTTAAATTAATTTTTTTTAACACTCTGGGCATGTTTGTGTAGCATGCTGCAGTGCACAAACATGCTTTATAGAGAAAAAAATGAAAAAAAAATTGTATTATGTGACAGAAATGCATTACAGAACCTTGTATGGAGCCCCTACAATGGTGCATTGGTGCTGTTGCTAACATGGTAAGGCTATGAAGCATGTAGTTTCCAAGCTGTGAGCATGACTACCTATGCAAATGAGGTGAAGTTACTGCAGAAAGGAGTACTTGTGTCTGCATATCTCCTTCATGTAGTCATTTTATTTTATTTTATTCTACCAGTTGGTTTTAAATACCATTTTAAATCAGTTGTAATTTAAGTGTATATTTTGTTTCCATCATCATACATACATTTTTTCTTTTTATTTTTTTCTGGTTCTTTTTTCCACTTTATCCAAAATGATGTGTAATAACAATACTAACTAATTATGCAATTGTATATATTTTTATAGATAGTTTTTAGGGTTCTTGTACACAGACCTGAAGAAGTCTAGAAGGACGAAAGCGATCTTTGTTAACAATTTCTGTTGTTTCTGAAAAAAAAAAAACACAAAAAAACTCCTTGTTTTCCTGCCTTTCTGAACTAGTCTAGTCCAGTTTTCAGGCTTTGCTGAATCCAGGACTGTGGTAAAGGTTCCTGTGTTGCCCATATCATTCTTGGATAATTAGGTGGCTTCCTTGTTCATTGTGAGAGAGGGAACTCTGAGCAGCCTATCTGTCCCTGTATGATTGGTCCCAGCCCAGCAACTTGTAGCTCATTGGCCATTTTGAGCTAATTTCTATCCTTTTGATCTCCCTGGTATAAAAACTGCTTAGCGCGGTTTTGCGCGGGTTTGTGCACCGCACAGTGCTGTTTAGCTGTGGTTAAACTATTCCAGGCTCCACGAAGTCTGTACTTCAGTTTTTCCCTTGAAACTTGATACACTTCAACCCAGCACTAGAAATAAGGCAATTTAAGACTGGCACTTACTAAAACTCACTAAAACTAGCACTAGTTTACAGCTGGCACTTCAGCCCTATACTCAGGAAGTATAAGGCTCTTTACTCATCCAATCAGCAATACAGTCCAAATCATCTATTCAGGCATGTTCAAGGGACAACTTCAGGTGTGCTCTCTGGTACAGCTGATGAATCTGGGCATCCTGAGGCAATGTTACAATTGCCTCATGTACACAGACAATCCCCTCCTCCTCCCAACCAACACAAACATATGTGAGAAATGCAGCTACACAGCCAAGCTGGAGGCTAAGCTCTCTCAACCCACAACTGGATCATCCAGTCACAAGGAGAAGGGCAACACTAGCACCACATTACCAGACTCACATAGACCAGCCATAGCTGCACCAGCAAACAACTCTCAGAAACATGCAAAAACATACTCAGATGCTCTAAATAAGAACTTGCCTAAACAACAGAGACCTCCTAAGCATACACCCAAGCAACCCCCACCCACAACAGAAACCAGGTAACACATATGTCACAATGTCAGTGTGCCAAGCAAAAACAGCCCCTAAGGCTAAATAACACACCTAACACACTAGTAATCGGTGATTCTATCATCAGGCACACATATGTCCCACTCACTAGACTGAACAAGGAGAAGGTTACCATAAGCTGCCTGTTGGGTGCCAGAATCTGCCACATAACACATGCACTCAGGTCACTCCACAACAAGTACAGATATGACTCTGTCATTGTACATGTTGGCGTAAATGACCTGAGATGTACCTCCCTGGACTACATGAAAAGAGACATTGAGGAGCTCTCTGACTATGTAGCCCAGGCTGGTATGACTCTGACTCTGAGTAGCATCCTGCCCTCACCCAAAATGATGCCAGCATACGAAGAAAAATGATCAGTTTCATCAATTGGTTAAACTACTGGTGTCATTCAAAGGGGATCCGGTATTTGTCAGCATGGGACGACATGCTTGACAAGCCACATTGCTTCGCCAGAGATGGCTTGCACCTGTCACCCCCTGGGCTTTTGAATACTGGCCAAGACTCTTGCCACCCCAATACTGCCTGTTTTAGGCAAGGCTCAAAAGACAAACCCACCTCCATAAACAACAATAATAAACAAAAACTGAGGGTAATGCTGCTCAACGCCAGAAGTCTAAACCTCAAAATGCACGCACTCGAGGCTCTCCTTAGTATGGAAGAAATCGACGTATGTGCAGTGATAGAAACCTGGTTCAAGGCTCCAGAGAGCACCCCAGCACTACCAGGCTATAACTCCTACCATACCTTTAGGTCCCAAAACCAGGACCGGAACACAAAAGGAGGGGGTGTGTCCATATTCATCAAGAACACCCACACCTCCAGGCTAGTAGCACAGCACGCGGAATCTGAGAGCATCCAAGTGCAATTGATAGCGGGTAAATTGACTGTTCAATTTATAGCTTGCTACAGATCTCCCACCTTGTCTCATGGCCATCACACATCATTCCTGAGAACATTAGAAAGTATGAAGATTCTACCCAACACCATGCTACTGGGTGACTTCAACTATCCAAACATTGACTGGGAAAACTACTCAAGCTCAAACGCCCTAATCCAATGCTTCCTTGAGTTTATAAACTCAAACGCCCTGGAACAGCTGGTCACCACTCCCACAAGAGGTGACAACATACTACACCAGGTCATCACGAACATGGGGAACCTATGTTCCACACCTGAGGTAAACTCATCATTGGTAAGATCAGATCACAAACTTATCACACTGGACATCCACATCCCGACCCCCCCCCCCACAGTCAAGGAAATCAAGGTAAAAAACTTCTCTAAAGCCAACTTCACACTCCTCAAGACCAAGGTGGGAAGTTTCAAAGTTCCCAATCAAATGGAAAATGGTGACCCATCGGCAGAATCCTTTACAAGTGCATTCTATGAACACCTTCAAGAATGCATGGACCGAGCCATCCCAAGTAAAACCAAGACCAACTCCTCAAAAAAGAGGAAGCCAGTCTGGTGGACCCCGGCCATAAATAAACTTTACAACAGAAGGAGGAAACTCCTGCAAGATAGAACAAAATCCCAAAATAAGAAGGCATCTCTGATTAACATCAGTAAAATACTGTGCTCCCTCATTAAATCACCCAAGGCCAACTTCAAAAGAAAAATAGCCAATGACTCTAAGGATAACCACAAGGCCTTCTTTAACTATGTCAAGAGTCTAGGGGAAAACTCTCAGATATGCTTCAAGCTAGTGCATAATGGCCATAAATACACTGAACCAACCGACATTGCCAACATCCTGGCTGACAAGTTCAGTGCAAGCTTCACCCCCCCTCCACTAAAGGGTCTAGCACCCATCACAGTAGAATGTGGCGCTCCAGATATCTCAGACACACAACTAAAGACAGCCCTTGCAAAGGGCAAAAACACAGCATCAATGGGACCAGATGGTATCCCAGGCTGTGTCTTACATGAGCTTCAAAACGAACTAACCCCCCATCTCAAAACACTATTCAAACTCAGCTTCTCTACAGGCTATGTACCCAAAGAATGGCATACAGCAACAGTCGTACCACTCCACAAAGGTGGTGCCACAACTGACCCTGGGAACTATCACCCTATAAGCTTGACTAGCTTGGTCTGCAAAGCCGTGGAATGCATTGTCATGGAGCTCATTAACAGGGACATTGGGAACCTCCAGACACTGGACCCCACCCAGTTCGGCTTTGTTAAAGGCAGATCTTGCCTCCTGAACCTAGTCGACTTCTTCGAAACAGTCACCAAGTCCATAGATAAAGGGAAGGTGGTCCACACAGCATATCTGGACCTTGCTAAGGCGTTCAACACCATTCCACACTCAGGAATAATAGACAAACGCACCAGCTTAAATATCAACCCCCATGTCATGAGATGGGTTGCCAATTGGCTCTCAGACAGAACCCACACGGTAAGAGTGGCAGGCACCATGTCTGACTCTAAACCAGTCACAAGCGGAGTCCCACAGGGGTCAGTCCTGGGACCCCTCCTGTTCGGTATATATTTCTCCGAAGTACAGGCAAATGCGGAGGGACTGTGGCTAACCAAGTTTGCAGATGACTGTAAATTGGGTGCAATAACTGACTCTCCGGCTGACACAGACATCCTGCAAAAGGGTCTCTCAGAGACAAACACCTGGTGTCAAAGTCATGGCCTCAAGCTAAATGCCAAAAAATGCATAGCAATCCCATTTGGGAAAAACAATGTACCTACAAACTACCACATAAATGGGAATCCACTCAGTACAGAAGAAGTAATTAGGGACCTGGGTGCCCAAGTAGATAGCATGCTCTCCTTTGAGAACCACATAGCCAAAACAGTCAGGAAATCCTTCTATGTGGCACACCTGATCACAAAGGGTTTTTCATCCAGATCCAAGGAGGTGATTGTGCCCCTTTACTCCTCACTCATTAGGCCCATAATAGAGTACAATGCCCCATTTGGGATGTACCTCACTAGACACCTGCAACAACTAGAAAGACCACAGAAGTACCTCACTAAGAGGATTAAGGGCCTTAAACAATTACCCTATGAAGCACGACTAAAAAAGCTCCAGCTCTTCTCAGTCACTTACCGTCTGCTCAGAGGTGACCTATGCCTGACCTATAGGGCCATGTCAAACCCTGAGCTAATGGACATGCTTCACCTCAAAAAAATGAGATCCTTCAGAACCACTCGTTCTAGCAACTTGAACCTATGCACAACAATAAACAGGACATACTGGAGGGATAGATTCCTGTCCCACCGACTCCCCTCACTCTGGAATAGAATCCAAATCCATATTTGACAGAGCTCCTTTCTGACCCTCTTCAAGAGAAATCTTGATGAGTGGATGGGTAATCATAAGTTCTACCCTGGGATCACTTCAGGAGCCCTGTTAGACAGAGGCCCAGGTTATTAATCTAATGGGGAGGCGAAAGCCATCACTCTGTGGCTAGGCTTATAAATGCCCCTGGGCAGATAGCCTAGTACTTACCTATGAACCTATGAACCTATGAATAGGTTATGAAAATAGAAATTGATTTTTACATGCAAATGTATATGTATATATTTATATTTTTTGATTGCCAGATGAACTAAGGTTGACATATTTCCAGCCATGTAGTATATTGTCTTGGATAGAATCACAGACTTAATAATCTGCTTAATAATCTGGTTAAATAAGAGGAACCACATCATTATAAATTTTATTTAAAGTACATAAGGGTTATAATATTATTATGACAGCTACTAAGTAGGGCAGGACCAGCTAGGGATAAGGATGGGAATTTAACATGTGTACCAATAACACTTTGTTTTACAGCACAATAAACCACTCCCATGCCTGATAAAAAGTATATATATATATATATATATATATATATATATATATATATATATATATATATATATATATATTTAGAAAGCTTGTGAGGAAATTATTACTCTATTTTTGTTTTACTTGGATCGCTTGTCTGTGTACTTAATAAAGGATTTTCAACTGAAAACAGACTGCCTGCCTGCCTTGCTTGGATTACTTTTGAATACTTAGTAATCCTGTACAATTATATATTTTTTATTATTATTTTTTGTTTTGTTTTGTTTTGACTTAAGACGAGTTTAAGTTTGTTACTTCTACTACTATTGTTTGATCTGATTAATATACAGTGATTAACTAGAGATATATGGACTGAAAATCTTCCACACAGAGAAGTTTCTTACACTGTTTTGTTTTTGGACCCACTACACTTGTTTGGTGGGTTGTTTTGAGACTCCAGGGTTACCACGGAGATTACTTGTTTCAAACAAATATATACATACATACATATACATATATATATATATATATATATATATATATATATATATATATATATACACACCCCTATATATATATATATATATATATATATGTATACCTCTTATCTCTAGGGAACAGGTCATCATTGCTCTCTCAAAAGCAAAAACAAAAAGCCTCCATGGGACCTGATGACATCCCAGGCTGCATCCTACATGAATTCAGGCATGAACTTGCATCACCATTAGGCACCCCTATCCAACCAAAGCCTGAGTACCAGCTTTGTCCCAGCTGAGTGGAGGACAGCCACTGTCATCCCTTTACAGAATGGTGGAGTGTCCACCGATCCAGGAAATTATAGACCCATCAGCCTAACTAGCCTGATCTGCAAGGCCATGAAATGGATTATCATGTACCCCATTAACAGGTCATTGGCAACCTCAAAACAGTCGACCCCACACAGTTTGGCTTTGTCAAGGGGAGGTCATGTCTGTTAAATCTGATTGATTTCTGTGAGACAGTCACCAAAGCCATGGACAAGGAAAAGATGGTGCACACCACATACTTTGACCTGGCCAAACCCTTCAACATTATTCCCTACTCAGGCATAGTAGATAAACTCTCTCAACTAGGAATCAATCCATATGTTACCAGATGGGTGGCAAACTGGCTCACTGATAGGACTCACCTAATCAAACTAGGGGAAGCTACCTCAAGCAGTAGACCAGTAACGAGCTGCCTACCCCAGGGATCAGTCTTGGGGCCTCTGTTATTCAGGATATACTTCTCGGAGGTGCAGGCCAAAACCAGTGGGCTATGGCTGACCAAGTTTGCAAATGACTGCAAGCTGTGTGCAGTCATCAATTCCCCAAGTTATGTGGATGTCCTCCAAGAGGGTCTCACCCAGACAAATGACTGGTGCCAGAAACATGGCCTCATGCTGAATGCCAAAAAATGTATCATCATCCCATTTGGGGAGAGTGATGTCCCCATATATTGTCACATTAATAACAACATCCTAAGTACAAAATCAGTAGTAAGGGATTTGGCACAAAGGTTGATAGCAACCATACTTTTGACTACCATGTTGCTTCCATTGTACGGAAAGCTTTCTATATGGCCCACCTTATAAGTAAGGGTATCTCATCCAGGGACAAAGAGGTTATAACATCCCTATATTCTTCCCTTATAAGGCCAATTATTGAGTACAATGCCCCCTTTGGCATATACCACGCAAAGCACATGCAGCAGCTGGAGAGACCACAGAGGTTCCTCACCAGGAGAATCAAGTGCCTCAAACATCTACCCTACACAGAGAGGCTAAAAGCCCTGTCCTTCCACTCAGTTTCATACAAACTCCTTAGAGGTGACCTCTGTCTGGCATACAAAGAAATCTCAGACCCTACCTTGATGGGATTGCTGCATATCTGCAAGTCAAGCTCCACTCCAGCAACCCGTACGTGTGACCTCAACCTGGCTATGATATCAGTAGGACTTGTTGGTGGGACAGATTTGTGTCCCAGAGACTCCCCCATATATGGAATATACTCCCTCTCCACATCAAGTAGAGTACCTCATTAACCCTTTTTAAGCACAACCTGAATAACTGGATGGGAAACAGAAAACACACCCCCTGGGATTTCACCTGTGTCCCTGCTGGACAGAGGCTTTGGGTGATGACTTGTCTAAATATTGGCTAAACTCTTGGCTAGGCTTATAAAGGCCTCAGGGTCAGGGCCAATAGCCTAGTAACCTCCTCTTATCCTATGATTATATATATATATATATATATATATATATATATATATATATATATATATATAAACAACATACATCTCAGTTTCTCCCCATATATCTACATAATAAATATGCATAGCATATACACACAGCTACATTCATATATACATCCTTGTTATATACATGAAGATGTGTGTGGATCTCTGTATTGTCCTACATGCCCTAATAATGGTGATTAAAGCTGGTCTAACACACATCTATACTGTTGCTCAAAGGATGCAAACTAAGGGTCAGCAGTACATAATGCACCTACCTACAGACCCCTGTGCCTGTTGGATGTCACCACCTAGATAGCAACAGATGAGCATGTGGTGTAATGCATAATGCTGTCTATGCACACATGGACAGGCACATTGTTCTTACCCACAGGCTTGCTCATCCAAGTGCAAACAAACACATGTGGACATGCTGGTAACTGTAGATACATAGCTAGGATGATAACAGTTATCTGACTGCTAAGATACTAGATGCAGAAAACAGTACAAAGCAGTAACACTCTGCAGGCCACAGATGCTGTTCAACACAAGCCTAGTTTCTGTAGTCCATAAGTAGATTTCCTCCAATCACATACAGAACAGATATCAGCCATGGTGTGTGCAATATGTACTGTGATCTATAGTGTGTATGACTAGATGGGTAGAGGTTCTAATCTCACTCCAGTCCACTTGATGTGTAAGTGTGTGTACCCCAGTGCAAAACAACTGTGAATCCCTCATTGGCTATCAAACTACAATGATTATGCACTTTTTGGCCCTGTAAGTTGCTGCTGGCTTCCAAACTGCCCTCTTCTACAAGACCTGATGATGTCATCTACCTTAAGAGTACCAGCTGCCATTACAGTATTAGACTTAAATTGTGGTGTGTGATAAGTACTGTGATCTATAGTGTTTAAGACTAGATAAGTAGGGGTTCTAATCTCACTCTAGGCCACTTGGTGTGTGTATGTTCTTATGGCATATATATGATTATTTCAGTAACTTAGAAAGAGGTAGAGCTTTGCAGTATTTTATTGGTAGCAGGTGATGTGCCCCTCCAAATGCCTGACCACAACTAGGCCTGCTGATGTCATCAAGCATATGTCCTAAACTGATAGTACTATCAAACATAAGGTGTGCTGCAGGCATCACATACTGTGATCTGTAGTGTGTGCCATTATATAGGTAAGTGTTCTAATCTACATACAGCAACTTGCACTATGTGTGTGCCATGCCATGTCTTGTAAGCAGTAATTGGAAGTGGTGCTATCCTCAGTGTAGCCATGTTTGTGTGTGTGGCTGTTATAGCATTTTACATCAACATATGGAACCATAGGGTATTTGAACTTAACTAGCATAATGACCATACAGACGTCATAATCCTAGACAACCTCATACCCTTATTTACATGATCAGCACATATTGCCCCAGTCCAAGAGGGACACAGTCAGAAGCCCTGTGGTGAAATGATGGTCACCCAGCCAATCATACAGATGGCATGTGCTGAGGTACACTGAGGTGTTCTGTGTGCCATTAGGTAGAGTGTGTTTCAAATATGTGTTAAAGTCTGTTATACAAATCTCTTCCACCAGCATGTATTACTAATGTCACATAGTAGATTAATGTTCTTGGAGTGATTAATCCATCTATTATGCCACCTAAAGATATGCAGCATTTACAATCAAGCAGGGTCACATACTGGCCATATGCAAGGCAGAGGTGACCTGAGAACTTTATATGCCACACACTTCAATGACACTTACTTCAGATGATCCCCATTGAACACATACTGAAGATGTGAAGTGTGTGAGGGACCATACTGTTGTGTGTAATTGCTAGTATTGCTTGGAAAGGTACATTACAAAATGGCCATTGCACTTAGATATTGGCATGGTGAGGAAAAAGTACATGAAGATTATGAGTAGGTCACTTACATGTGACTGTGCTCTCAGCTATGACATATGATTCCTGCCATACCACTATGGAGATATGGTGATCTCAAGCACATTAGGAGTAAACCTGTGTGGCCAGGTCTGTGTTCCCAGTTCTTTCACCCAGGACCGAAACACTAAAGGTGGAGGAGTGTCAATATTCACCAAGGATATTCACACCACCAGGCTAGTTGCCCAACACAATGCATCTGGAATTCTCCAGGTGCAACTAACACTAGGTAAGACTGCAATCCAAATTGTAGCTTGCTACAGATCCCCCACCATACCCCAAGATTCTCACTACACCGTTCTAAACATACTGGAAAATATTAAGATAGAACCAAACACCCTAATACTGGGTGATTTTAACTACCCTGCCATTAACTGGGAAAACTACTCATGTACCAACACCTTTGCCCAGTGGTTCTTGGAATTCATAAATTCCTCATTGGTCAGATCAGACCACAAGCAAATCACCCTAGACATCCACATCCCAGCATCACTCCCCATTAGGGAAACCACCGTAAAAAATTTCTCCAAAGCCAACTTCACGCTTCTTAAGACAGAAGTGGCAAACTTCACAATAACCATGCTGATGGACAATAGAGATACAACTGCTGAAACCAGCCTATTTAGACCTTGCCAAGGCCTTTGACACCATCCCCCACTCTGGAATCATAGATAAACTTACTAAGCTGGGCATTAATCCCTACGTCACTCAATGGGTTGCTAACTGGCTTACTGATAGAACCCACACTGTAAAAGTAGCCGACTCCAAATCCAGCTCCAGACAAGTGACAAATGGAGTACCTCAGGGTTCAGTCCTGGGACCGCTCTTGTTCGGCATCTACTTCTCTGAAGTACAGGCCAACACTAAGGGACTCTGGCTAACAAATTTCGAAGATGACTGCAAACTGGGAGCCATTATTGAATCCCCAAATGATGTGGATACTCTACAAAAGGGCCTTACAGAAACAGATGCTTGGTGCCAGAGCCATGGGCTCAAGCTCAATGCCAAGAAATGTATAGTTATCCCCTTTGGGAAAAAACATGTATCCGGGAATTACCATATAGGTGGCAGTACACTAAACACTAAAAGTGTGATAAGAGACTTAGGGACACAGGTGGACAGTGGTCTCGCCTTCGATAACCACATTGCCACAACAGTCAGGAAATCCTTCTATGTGGCACACCTCATCACTAAGGGCTTTTCATCCAGAAAAAAGGAGGTCATTGTCCCACTGTACTCATCCCTCATTAGACCCACTATAGAATACAACACCCCGTTTGGTATGTACCTTTCAAGACATCTGCAACAACTGGAAAGGCCGCAGAAATACCTCACTAAAAGAATCACAGGCCTAAAGCAGATGCCCTACGCTGACCGCCTTAAAAAACTCCAGCTATACTCTGTCGCATATCGTCTACTCAGAGGCGATCTCTGCTTAACATACAAGGCCATGTCAAATCCAGTGCTGCTGGACATGCTACACTTAAAGAAATCCCAATCCCTCAGAGCCACATGCTCCAGGGATCTAAACCTTGTCATCACAATAAACAAAACATACTGGAGGGATAGGTTCCTGACCCAGAGATCCTCAGACTCTGGAATAGATTGCCCATACATGTCAAGCAGAGTGCCTCTTTGGCCCTCTTCAAAAGTAACCTTGACGATTGGATGGGAGAAAGGAAATTCACCCCAGGGATCATGTCAGTCACCCTGCTAGACAGGGGTCCAGGGAAGTAAATAGTGTGGGAAGAAATAGCCAGGGAATTGTTATTGCTAGGCTTGTATAGGCCCTAGGGCTGATAGCCTAGTACCAACCTATGAACCTATAAACTAATGAACCTATGAGTATGTACATCACATGTTGCGATTGATGTGCTACTTACCTGGTACATTGGTGTTACTGATACAAATAATACTACATATATATTTGCATGGAGTTAATGGCCATTACTATGTCAACAGGCATTTGTTCATCAATACCCTCTTGCAGAATATTGACATAACTTATAGACTCTATGAATGCTCACAATTTGCAGGTGTCACCCAACATTGTTAGCCACAGACATTTATTACACACTTGTATCATGGGTAAATGGATTCCAAGCAGTAGAGGACCCAGGACTGAGCCCTGTTGAACACTGCTGCTTACAGATCAGCTATTGGAGGTGGATGTCCCTATATTGAGTATGTGCGGTATGAATGAGCCAGTTAGTGACCCCTACAATGACAGTACCATGGATGCCTAAGTGGGTAGTTTTGTAAATGAAGTCTGAGTGGGGGATATAGTCAGATGGCTTAGCTTTGTCCAGGGGGTTGCATGCCCTGATATCCCCTCACTCAGGTCTTTGGTGACTGCTTCAGTAATGTCCACCACATGTAACAGTCATGATCTTCCTGTCACACATTCAAACTGTGTACAGTCAACTGCATGTAGATCACATATATGTGTGCTAATCAACTACATGATGATGGCTTCTATGGCCATACAGATATGGATACTCACACAACTAGGTATATAGTTATGTTGGTCAGCGGATGTAACATCTCTGTGCAAGGATATAATAATTGCCATTGTCCACTCAGCTGTGGTGCAGCTAGTGGTCTCATTATGATTGCAAGGTGTTCCTAATGGTGTTAGTAATCCTTGTCAGATCCCATGTAGGATGCAGCCTAGGATGTTACCATGTTCAATAGATGCTGTGTATCCTCCATTGAGAGACATGTTATGACCTGCTTCGTAGATATGGAAGTTATGGGACAGGTTGTAAGAAACTCATGTGTCACATGTGGTGGGGGCAGGGAATTGACATTGACCCAGAACCTGTCAGACTACAGGTTAGCTATGAGTACAGACCCATTATATGTGGCATCATTATGTATGGGTTCACTGACAATCTGGGCCTTACCTTTGAGGTTAAACATGTACCTTACTTGGATAGAAGAAAGTTTCTTTGCTCACCAGTGAGAGTGGGGAGTCTTGAGCAGCCTACTTGTCCTTGGGGGAAGTGACCTCAGCACAAGAAGCTGTAGTAATTGGTTGTTTGGGACCATTTCTAGCTCTTTTGTAGTTCACTGTTTAAAATCCGCCTCTGGGCGTTTTTTTTCTGGCTATACTGCTCAGACAAGCTCCACGTGGGTTTACAGAGTGGTCCTAGCAGCAGGGGACTCAGAAAAGTGACTACCTTCTGGATTTAAGTACTTTGCTTCTTTTTCACTTTAAATAGCTTCTGTAGCTTACCTTGAACTAGCCTGAACTGTTTTTTAACTGATTGCTGCATTATTTTAAAATCTGCACTTAAAGTTACATTTTAGTCGAATTTGATCGAAAGTTTGCTTGTTTGTTTGTTTAATTTAACTGTGGAGGCTGCCCACTAAAGTGTGTTAGCCTGTGTAACTAATTTATCACTGTTTCTGCATTTTCTGTGTGTTTCTACCAAAAAAAACAAAAAAATAATCCTTGTTTTCCCGCCTTCCTCGACTAGTTTAGACCAGTTTACAGGCATTGCTGTATTCTGGGCTGTGGTGTAATTCCTGTGTTGTCCATTACCTTACTTGGATAGAAGGAAGTTTCTTTGCTCACCAGTGGGAGTGGGGAGACTTGAGCAGCCTACCTGTCCTTGGGGGAAGTGACCTCAGCACAAGAAGCTGTAGTAATTGGTTGTTTGGGACCATTTCTAGCTCTTTTGTAGTTCACTGTTTAAAATCCACCTCTGGGCGTTTTTTTCTGGCTATACTGCTCAGACAAGCTCCACGTGGGTTTACAGAGTGGTCCTAGCAGCAGGGAACTCAGAAAAGCGACTACCTTCTGGATTTAAGTATCTTTGCTTTTTTTTCACTTGAAATAGCTTCTGTAGCTTACCTTGAACTAGCCTGAACTGTTTTTAACTGATTGCTGCATTATTTTAAAATCTGCACTTAAAGTTACATTTTAGTCGAATTTGATCGAAAGTTTGCTTGTTTGTTTGTTTAATTTAACTGTGGAGGCTGCTCACTAAAGTGTGCTAGCCTGTCTAACTAATTTATCACTGTTTCTGCATTTTCTGTGTGTTTCTACCAAAAACAAAAAATAATCCTTGTTTTCCCGCCTTCCTCGACTAGTTTAGACCAGTTTACAGGCATTGCTGTATTCTGGGCTGTGGTGTAGTTCCTGTGTTGTCCATTACCTTACTTGGATAGAAGGAAGTTTCTTTGCTCACCAGTGGGAGTGGGGAGCCTTGAGCAGCCTACCTGTCCTTGGGGGAAGTGACCTCAGCACAAGAAGCTGTAGTAATTGGTTGTTTGGGACCATTTCTAGCTCTTTTGTAGTTCACTGTTTAAAATCCGCATTTGCACGGCTTTCTTACAAAGCATAGCGCAGCGCGGTTAAACAAGGTTAAACTTTTCTGGCTCCGCCAAGTCTGCTCTTCAAATTTTCCCTTAAGGAAGCTCTATTCTTAGTATAACCAGACTACTCACTGTATTATAAGCCTAGCACTTGTTCTCAATACTTCTCTACTAAGTAAGCACTCTCGTACTAAGTAAAGCACTACATCTACTTACCACCCCTGTGAATATCCACTTCCCTTAAAGGTATACCACTCCCTTATACTGTTCTAGCATGTCGAGTGGTAGATTACTGGCGTCGTCTCCAGTTCAGCTGGTCAATCTGGGTATCTTGAGACAATGCTACAATTGTCTCATGTACACAGACAACCCTCTCCTCCTCCCAACAAACACAAATACATGTGAGAGATACAACTATATAGCCAAACTGGAGGCTGAACTCTCTCAACTCAGGGCTGGCATGACCAGACAGGAGGAGATGGCAACCACACACACAACAATCCCAGTCCCACATAGACCTACCACAACTGCAAACCAAACACATAAAAACAAAAAGACATACTCGGAGGCTCTAATAAAAAACTTACCAAAACAACAGAGGCTCCCAAAGCAGACATCCAAAAATCCACCACCTCAAAACAAAACACATGCAACACATACTTCAATAAATCAGTGTGTCGACCAATCGCAGCCCTTAAGGCCAAACACCTTGCCTGATACACTAGTAATAGGTGACTCCATAGTCAGACACACTGATGTCCCACTGACCAGGCTGAACAAGGAGAAGGTGACTGTGAGCTGTCTATCGGGAGCTATGATCCGCCACATAACACATGCACTCAGGTCACTCCAAAGCAAGTACAAATATGACTCCGTCATTGTCCATGCTGGTGTGAATGACCTGAGACGTACCTCCCTGGACTACATGAAAAGAGACATAGAGGAGCTCTCCGATTATGTAGCCCAGGCTGGTATGACCCTGATCCTGAGCAGCATCTTGCCCTCACCAAGAATGATACCACAATACAAAGACAAGATGATCAGCTTTAACAATTGGCTCAAGTACTGGTGTCATTGTAAGGGGATCCAATGTCTGTCTGCCTGGGATGATATGTTGGACAAGCCACGCTGCTTCGCAAGGGATGGCTTACACCTGTCAACACCGGGCTTCCGGATATTGGCTAAGGCTCTTGCCACCCCCATAGTGCCTTTTTTAGGCAAGGCTCAAAAGACAAACCCACCTCCTTAGAAAACAAAAATGGAAAAAAACTAAGGGTAATGCTGCTCAACGCCAGAAGTCTAAATCTCAAGATGCAGGCACTTGATGCACTCCTCAGCATGGAGAACATCGACGTCTGTGCAGTAACTGAAACCTGGTTCAAGGCTCCTGAGAGCACCCCAGCGCTACCAGGCTACACCTCGTATCATGCTTTTCGACCCCAAAACCCGGGCCAAACCACAAAGGGAGGGGGAGTGTCCATATTCATAAAGGACACCCACACCTCCAGGTTAGTAGCAACACATGAAGCATCAGAGACCATAGAGGTGCAAACAACCATAGGCAAAACTGCTATACAACTGGTAGCATGTTACAGACCACCCTCCCAATCTCAAGAACCCCACTCAGCCTTCCTGAAGACATTGGAGGATATGAATGTATCACAAAATACCATCATACTGGGAGACTTCAACTACCCAAACATAGATTGGGTACATTATTCTAGCCCTAATACCCTAGCCCAAAGGTTCCTGGAATTCATAAATTCAAATGCACTGGAACAACTAGTCACCTCTCCCACTAGGGGAGATAATATACTAGACCTGATCATCACAAACATGGGGACAAAATGCCCCTCACTAGTGAGATCTGACCACAAACTAATCACCCTGGATATACATATCCCACCTCCACCCCCAGCACAAATGACCACAGTGAAAAACTTCTCAAAAGCAGACTTCACTCTTCTTAAGACTGAGATGGTATCCTTTAAGCCCACTGTGCCAGTGGATACCACATCCCACAATGCCGAATCCTTCACAAATGCTTTCTATGGACATCTCCAAGAATGCATGGATCATGCAATCCCAAACAAATCCAAGTCCCTCTCCACCAAATGTAAGCTTCCTGTCTGGTGGACCTCAGCCATAAACAAATTGTATAACAAAAGAAGGAAGCTATTGCACGTCAGAGCGAAATCCCATGAAGGGAAGACATCAACATTAGCAGAAAACTACGTTCTCTCATAAAAACATCCAAGGCAAACTTTGAGAGAAAAATCGCTAAGGACACTAAAGATAACCACAAAGCCTTCTTCAGCTATGTTAGAAACCTGGGCGAAAACCCTCAGATATGCTCAGAGTTGGTTCACAACAACAAAAAATACACTGAACCCACAGATATTGCTAACATTCTGGCTGACAGGTTCAGTGCAAATTTCTCCCCTCCTTCACCCCCAAAAGAAGAAATACTTATCCCAGCTGAATGTAATCTCCCTGTCATCTCAGATGTCCAAGTGAGAACCGCCCTAAACAAAGCAAAAAACACAGCATCAATGGGACCTGACGGTATACCAGGGTGCGTGTTACGTGAACTCCAAGAGGAGCTAAACCCACACATAAAAATGCTATTTAACCTTAGCCTTACTTTGGGATATGTACCTGAACACTGGCGTACAGCAACAGTGGTCCCACTCCACAAGGGGGTTGCCTCTACAGACCCTGGAAACTACCGCCCCATAAGCTTAACTAGCCTGGTCTGCAAAGCTATGGAAAGAATCATTATTGAACTCATAAACAGAGACATAGGGGACCTACAGACACTTGACCCCACCCAGCTCGGCTTTGTAAAGGGCAGATCCTGCCTTTTAAACCTGGTTGACTTTTTTGAAACAGTCACTAGAGCCATTGATGAGGGCAAAGCAGTCCATACAGCATACCTGGACTTGGCTAAGGCCTTCGACACGATACCCCACTCAGGCATCATAGATAAGCTAAACAGCTTAAAAGTAAACCCTTATGTCACTAGATGGGTTGTAAACTGGCTAAAGGACAGAACCCATAAAGTTAAAATCGCTGGAGCAATGTCAGACTCAAAGCCAGTAACAAGTGGTGTCCCACAGGGATCTGTCCTGGGACCCCTCTTGTTCGGCATTTATTTCTCAGATGTTTAAGCAAACATGGGAGGGCTGTGGCTGACAATGTTCGCAGATGACTGCAAACTAGGTGCCATAGTCGATACACCAGCAGACACACACATCCTACAAAAAGGCCTCACTGAAACGGACAACTAGTGCCATAGTCACGGCCTTAAACTAAATGCCAAAAAATGTATAGTCATCACTTTTGGAAAAAACAAAGTACCCACAAATTATCACATAGACAGCAACCCACTGAGTACGGAAAAAGTAATCAGAGACCTAGGGACCCAAGTAGACAGCGACCTCTCATTTGACACCCATGTTGCCAAAGTGGTTAGAAAAACATTCTACCTTGCACACCTCATCATGAAGGGATTCACATCCAGATCCAAGGATGTCATTGTACCCTATATTCCTCCCTCATCAGACCCATGATTGAGTACAATGCCCCATTTGGTATGTACCTCACCCGGCATTTGCAACAGCTGGAGAGACCACAAAAGTACCTCACCAAAAGGATCAAGGGTCTCCAACATATGTCTTATTCTGCCAGACTAAAGAAACTTCAGCTCTATTCAGTAGCATACCGCCTGCTCAGAGGTGATCTCTGCCTGACGTACAAGGCCATGTCCAATCAGGATCTAATGGACATGCTCCACCTCAAAAAATCCAAATCCATCAGGACCACGAGAGCTAAAGACTTAAACCTCGGCACAAGTATGAATAGGACATGCTGGAGGGATAGATTCATAACCCAGAGGCTTCCCATGCTTTGGAACAGGATCCCAGTTCGTATTAGGCAGAGCCCCTCACTGACTCTCTCTTCAAGAGAAATCTTGATGAGTGGATGGGAGATCGTAAGTTTACCCCAGGGGTCACATCTGTGTCACTGCTAGACAGGGACACAGTAAACTAATTGTATTATATAAGGGGACTGTCATTGTGTCACTACTAGACAGAGGCACAGTATTCTAGATTTATTCTGTACATTTTTGTACCATTTCATGGGGTGGCAAAAGCCACATCACTATGGCTAGGCTTACAAATGCCCCAGAGCAGATAGCCTAGTACTATACTATGAAACTATGAAACTAAACTACATTGTGCATTGTGGTTCTGATTTGTGTGGGTAGCTAATTTTGTCACTAACAGTGTCTAGACAACATCACAGCAACGCTATGTGCTTCTTTTAGCTGATGAGGTTGTGCCTCCATGTTGGGGGGGCACCCTCACTCCAGCTGTCGCATAGCAATGTCCACCTCTTATTGTACAGCCTACTAATGGTAGTTGTCTATCAGTCAGGTTTACTGTGCCATATGGAGCCTGTGTCCCTCCTGTCAAGTACAGCCATGTTCATACAGTTGTAATGCTGCTGGCATAATGCATCAGTGTAGAGTTCTGCATACTTGGCTGCCCCATCTGAGGGGGGAGATTCATCAAGCTATATCACTCATCCCACAAGGGGTAATAAATGGCATTGTTGAAATATATGTCTGTATATTATGCAAGAGGGGGTAGTGCTGGTAGTTCTAATGAGGCTGATCCATGGCCATATCACACCAGGGAGGACCTCACATTGGGAGTGCTGTAGTGGTCATCCATATTAAAGAACACATGATGCAATATGTTGGTTCCCTGTTTGGGGATGTCTCAGCACTGCTCTAGGGCATTGTAGTTAAGGACCTGGACTAACCTTTGGGCAAGTGAGCTGCAGCACATCTAAGCAACACAGTTGGTGGTCACTTAATGCCACCCCAAACCATGGTGTAATGCTATATCTTGAAAGAAAGATGTACATACAAGTACTTGCAATGGTGTCTGGATTCAAGAAGATGCTCCGATAGCCGGCTATTGCTTGATTATGTGCCCATTCAGTAGTGAATAGCACCTGTAGTGTCTCCAGGAAATCACAGTGCTTCACAAAATCTGGATGTGTATCTATCCTTAATAAGTATGTATACACCACCTGCATTACATAGAACACTATCATTTTGAGGTCTGAAGTTGTGGATGGATGTGTAGTCTGGTATGGTTGTGGTGGTGTCTACAGCCTTGAACCAGATGTCCTTGTCTGCACACATGTCTGCATAATCCAGGGTGGGGACACCTTCCACAGAGTGGGGTTCAGTGTTGCCATACCCAGCATGTAGCACAATAACCATGATGTTGTAGAAAGATGGTGTTCTCATTGCCAACTTTACCCACAACAGTGCATCTAAGAAGCATTGTGGGGGTGTCAGCAGCCTTGGGCAGTACACCAAATCCCAGGGGTGAGAGATAAAGAACATCACTGATGAAGCATTGATGTCTCTTGAGCAAGGCATCCCAGGCAGACATGTAGTAGATCCCCTTACAGTAACACCACATGCTAAGGCAAATATTGACTTCCATCAATGTCCATGTGTATGGAGCCATCATCCTATGTGAGGGTCAACTGCAGCTGAAAGCCATATGCATGCCCATGAGAGACAAAATTAGCTAAGCTCAGTCATGTGACTGCATACAGGTCAGTGACGCATGTCCCTAGTCATACACACCTGCAGGAACTATGATGTCAACATTATATTAACTGATATTTCATGATTTGTGGCAATGTGTGGTAAGGACTATTGTGTCAACCCACATACAGCTATCTGTGACCTTTCCCATGTGTAGCCACTTCACACAGACATCAATGTGTCTCACGATGTAATCACCTATGACTAAGAGGTGTGATGTTGTGTTTTGTCTCGGGTGTTTGACTGGTGAGAGAGTGGTGCATGCAGTATTACGTGTACTGTGCACTCCAGAGGCAGGATTTTATGAGGTGTCTGTTGTTTGGCAATGTGTCTGGTAAGGAGCTACACACATGCAGGTTGTGTGTGATGTGGATGTAGGTGGTGCAGGATGTGAGCTGTGCATGTTGGCATGACACTCCCAAGATCTCAGTAGCAGGTTCTGCAAAGTTAGGGTCATACTGCCACACACTTGGGGTTAACAGCCTGATATACAGTGTTTGCAGGCACACCTTGCAGTGAAGATGTGGATGCCCGTGCATGCATAGAGGACTTGTTCAACTTTGCTGACATTACATTGTTCTCGCAAGTGTACAATGCCTGTGAAGTAACCAGACAGCACACTGGCTGTTGTGTGACATGATGTGGGAATACAAACATGTGTTTCAGGTACATAACTGTACAGTATGACATGCAATGACATGTGGCAGGTGGACACACATTGGCCAAAGGTGGCAGTCTGCTGCAGAAGGCCTCACAGCCATGCCATGCAGATGTCTACCACTAATCTGTTGAAGGGCAGGATGCAATACTAGCTGTGAAATTGTCACATAGGATGGCTCACCGCCAGTGTGCTGATTGTTTCAGCAAGACTTGACAACTATGTCACTGGAATTTGTACAGCATATTGTGGTGCCACAGCAGTGCTCCTAATCCCCCTGTTGTCAGTTTCCTAGTGACATACCACCAATCCTGGAACAGAAGGCATAAGACATGCAAAAGCCAATTGAGTGCCCAGGTTGCTAATCAAGGCATCTACCTGGAGAAGGGCATGTAACGCATACAGAGCCTTTCATGGTGTGGGGCCGCTATGTGGATGAACAAACAGGCTGTGTCCTGCTTATCATCATGGTCTTCATAGTAAAGTTTTGCATGTGATGACAGAAAATGTATTGGAGCATGGTATCCTATGTGAGAGTGGTGTCGGTGAGACAAGCAGTTGTAGTTGCCAAGCATCAGCAATTCCATGGATTCCCATGTTTAACACAGTTCCCACAAGGTAATTGTGTCCTTGCAGTACACACAGCTTGGGTAGTGTCCAATTGCAGAATACCTGTGTAAACCCCCCCACCTTACCTTCACAAGGTATACATATTACAGTTCCCTAGCATGTGTGTCTGCAATCTGTACAGATACCTTGAATGACTCTCTTCTTGGAACATGCTGGAAGTAACTGCAATACTTATTTGCACAAAGGACAACTAGCATGTAGTGACAAGCAGTGTCCCCAGGTCTCTGAGTCATGTGACATGAAATACCATGAAAGGACTTAGCATGGATACGAGCAGTAACACTGTCATACACCTACTGACACTGGACCAAACATTGTTTATTTTGTTCAAGGCCAAATCATGCCTGCTGACTCTAACCAGCAGACCCCATTGAATGTTACACTATGCAATGGATGACAGAAATATGACTCACTCCACCTACCATGGTCTGAGAAAGTGTTTGATAATATTAGGCCAGCAGGGCTTGCTGGAAATGGAGTTGGTTATCTACAGAGTGCTATGAAAGCTGGTGGATAGGCAAGTGTCTAACAGTCACAATCTCAGAAGATAGCATTGGGAGACCTACACTGCAATGACACCAGTCATCAATGGATTTCCTCAGTCATCACTAATGGCATACCCCTTCCAGCCATTCCTTATCTGCAGTCACAGCCACTGTCAGTGATCTCTGAATGACTACATTTTTAGGAGCTGTTACTGAATCCCACACAGAACCAACAGTTATCCAGGATGGCCTGAGACATACATTCAGTTGTTGTCTAAGCCACTGACAAATACTAAATGCCAATGGCTACACAATAATATCCTTTGGGAAGTCATCCACCCCTGGAAAATATTATAGTGTCTGCACACTGCACACAATTGAGCCATTATTCATGGTGGTATGGACAAAGAGAGTAATGTAGCCTTTGACTTTCAGTGGATGCATTCAGTTTTATACAACCTATACAGAAAGGCATGGGATGTAAATCCCAGACTGTCATTGCTATGCTGAATGTGGAACTCATCACAGCTATCATTGTGTGCAGTGGCACCCTTGCTGTGTCACTACATAGGCATATCTTACAACTATACCAGCCACACAGGTTCATTGGTACACCAATACAGTGTAGATAACATGTCCTATGGAGTTTGTGTCAACAAAATGCAAGTGTACTCTGTCTCCTAAATGCTTTGGAGGAATGTGTATGGCTGCCATACAGAGAGGTGTTAGATCCCACTGTGTACCTCCTGCATACCCATGACAGGACTAACACAAGTCTTACCTGTTCTACACACCTACAGCGCCACTATGGCTTAAATAGTGCATGCTGGAGAGACAGGTACGTAACAGGCTCTCCGTGAATGTGAAGCACACATCTGCTGTGACACACACCATGTTCAAGTTACACAATGGGATGCATAACAAGACAATCATAACTGGTGTCAGACAAATGTCTGTACTGGAGACAGAAAATTTGTAGGTGGCCATGTCATTACAACATTATACAACATAAGGCACACAAAATTATGTGGCTTACTCATTACAAATGTCAGCATATACTATATGTCAGTAACAACTACAAGTGGTATGGCAAAACAACAATGCATTACACAAGTATATGTTAATTTATATAGTCACCCTGTGCATCAGACACATAGCTTCATTTTCCTGCATTGATGGTGATGATGACAGGATTGTGACATAGGTATCATAACTTGCACAGGGTGTTGTGTAGGGGTGCAAGAGGCCTAGGCTGACCCAAAAGGTTGACAGCATGTGTGTGAGTCAGGAAGGGAAGCAGAGAAGATGGGCCATGGAAATGTGCTGTGTGTGTCTGTAGGTGACCTGCATTTGACAGTAGTGTGTGAGTGTTTATGTGTACACAGTCAAGCTCAGTGCTAGCCCTACATGTGTGTATGTTGGACAGCTTTGAACCATGCATGGTAGACCTAGTAGTTCACTGTCTCCAGCCCCGAACACTGGAGATGGCTCTGCCAGGAGTTGCACTGGCACCTCCATGCCCAAAGTCAGACACAGTGCTAGTACATGATGGTGACTGCTGCCTGCTGGGAGTATGTTCTCCATGGGAATGCCCAGGACCATGACCCTATAGCCTGCCATGTCTTAGTGTGGACAGCATACTCCCCTCTGTAGTGCTGGATGTACTGCCACTATGGGAGCATGATTATGCATGGCCACATGGACTCTCAGCAGATGGGGTTGCTGACCTACATCCAGGAGTCTGACACTCAACTCCAACTAGATGTTCCAGCACAGACACTGTGCCTTCCAAGACAGACACTGTCTTAGCCTGTCTTCTTTCCGCTGCATCATTGAACTGATCCAGGGTGTCACCAATGCGGTGGAGGCAGTCATGAATGTCAGACTTTGCTGCATCCATAACCCTAAGCTTACATCTGGAGTTCCATTCAGAATGTGCCTGTGCCTCCATGACAGCCCAAAACATGCGCTGAGTGACCCTTAGTGTGACACCTGCAACAGGTGGTGGGCAGACAGCAGGCCTCCTACAAGCACCCCTATCAATCCACCTGTATGGAACCTCACCAGCTCTCTGGCTATGGCTAGTGTCTACACAAACTGGAGCCATAGTTGCACACTTTCCTGTTCAATATCCACATCCTCTGATTGTCCAATATCTGTTGCCTCCGGGGAATGGATATGTGTGGGCATACTGACTGTGCACGGTGACAATGAGGACAGAAGAAGGATGTCAGCCTCTAGGACAGATTCATCTCCCAAAACCCCCACCTGTGCCTCACTGCAGCCACCATCATCATCAGAGTCTGAAGAAACACTGACATCAGTTTGGGTAGGCGACAGACACCAGCCCCCCTGGTCACCTGTGATAAGAAAGGAAACAGCAGAACATTAATACCTGCACTATTATCCTCTGTAGTTCTATGTTACAATATATGTAAAGCTTTATACACTGCTGTCACTGTTACAGACCTGGTGAAAACTCAACCTCATATAGTAGGACAAGAGGACATTACTCTTCTCTCTAACAGCTGTAGTTACTTGTAAGTAAAGGCTCTTTGCACAGCAATCTCATCAGCAACAGTGAGGTACACTGTTGACATTTGTGAAGACTCTGCACAGTTAATGCATATTACAATCTGTACTGTCCTGACAATACCGTCATATCCATTAGTGTGGTCACACCTACAAGGCATAGGTATGAGTCTAACATGTACAGTCAGACAATATGTGTACAGTTGGCAATCATGCCGACAGTACAGCAATCCAGGCAGCAGGCCTGGGATTACACTTTATGGATTACATTGCTGTAAACCTACATCTATAACAAAACAGTGTTGTGCTTACCAGGAGCAAGACCACGGCCTTGTGCTATACTGAATGGACCTGTGAAAAGTTGAGGGAGAGGCAATGTCAGTACCACCACATATTGTACCACAACAAGGTAAAGCATCCATATATCTCACATTTAGAGTAGCTACTGTGTTAATTATTATAATGGTCAAAATCTGAGCATGACAGTGAAATGGCAGTTAAACCCTTCCCTCCCAAAGAAGAAAGACCTAACACCCGTGTAAGAGTATGCACACTCTGACACACTGAATGCTACAGTATTGCAATGCTGATCAAACTAAGCTTAACTGCATACTTACCTGCCATGGAAACTGTGGCACCCACATCCACAATGCATGGTGTGATGGATGCCTTGGAGCTGTCATGTGTGCCTAGATTTGCCAGGAATTCCTCAGTGGCTGAGAGTGGTTGTTCTGCTGCAGGCCCTCCACCTGTGATGCCATAATCTGCGGCTACATCTACTGCTCTTCTGCATGCAGCATTGATCATGTCTGTTGTGTGGTGTTGAACCTGCTCCTATGTCCTGCTCTGATGACGTGCGGCACTCATATGGACAAGTTCAGCCCACAATGCCACCTGTTGTTCCCTGTTGGGCCTCCCCTGGACAATAGTAGTTCATGGTGTTGACAGAGGCCTTCCAGTATTATCTCATTCTCTGTATCTATGAAAGCAGCATGGAATCTGGGATACATGTTTCCTGAAAGACAAAAACATGGGAACACATGCTAGGATCACTTACATGAAAGTACACTATATAGAGAGATAAAGCAAGTACAGAATGGCTGGCAGTATCTACTGCTTGATCACACATGTCATATTCCACAGTGTAAAAACATACTAAGTGTGTGGATAAAAGTAAGATACTAGCGATAGGTGTTTTTGTGTGTGCCATGGCAGATACTGGTGTATGATCATATAGCTGACACTGGAGTCTATTGTAGTGTCCCCCCTAGGGGCAATCCCCCTGATAATATGTCAAAACAACTGTGCCAAACAAATAACAGTGTTCTATTACAACCACTATAAAGGGACAGCCCACGAGACCAGTGTGCTACATTGACAGTAGACATTCCACCATTGATGTATTGTATGTGGTCTGTAGGTGTAGCAGATCTGGAGATCACTGACATGCCAATATCATTATCACAGTTCTAAGAAAGGCTTAATGTCGTAATCCTTAATCCTTATTTCCCATAAGTATATTCACACATCTGCACCCTGTTGTAAACGAAAAAGTTACATACCTGATGGAGTGCAATACTACTTTGCTATGTGGTGATATTTAAGTTTTTGCAAATGTGTGTTCTGTGTGAGGAAAGTTTCATACAGAATGGTTCCCCATAGCCAGCTGTTTGCCTTTTTAACATGCTTCTCATTAGCAGGTGATTGCTTCTTAACCAATCTGTGGTTCTGAAATGCTAATTGCAAACAACACAGCTCATTTGCACTATCATCAGCCAATGACATGCAACCACTGTACAAGATGTAAGGCATTCATGTAGATTAGAAGCCCTTTCTGATATGTTCTACTGGACATTACTGGGTTAAGGAGACTACATCATCCCAAAGGGTAGGTCTGTAGCAACAACTTTACATAGAGATGTGTATGCTACAGGCTGCAGTTGCTGCTGCAGGTAATAGGCACAGGCAGACAGTGTGAACACTTTGGTGAACAACAAGCTGTAGGAGTAACTGTGAGAGCTGTGTCAGCCTTGTTGTAGAGACAGAGCCAAAGCGAGGTTGCCCATTCCACTCCAACTAATGCATGTATTTAAGGTAAGTATGTTAGGCAATCGTATCACTAACAGAGTATTATGCAACATGTTTGTTGTGTCCTTGAGCAACAGGGAATAAATATAAGAATATGTCCACCATTTGGACAACTGTCAGGCCATGTGTTACAGTCTGGCAATCATTTGGAATGTGTATACTGGCAGTCCTTGTAACAAGCAAAGACTTCAAATGTGTATGCAGTTGTGCAGCTGTGCTATCTGCACTGTGAGTTTGAAAGGATTATGTGGTGCACTCTGATATTAGTGACCCTCATTTGCATTACCTGAATTGAAATCCTCTGTGAATGCATATTAATGCATGATGTGACACTTTATGCATTCATAGTTTTACCACAGGAATATGTGAAATGTGTTCCTATCTGCAGGCTTGTGGCTTCCATCATTGAAAAGCAGGCATTTCACTTGAAATGCATTGTGTGGCTAAATAGTCATTAATTGCTGGCTTCACAATAATATAATTTAACTGCTACACAGAACTTGATGTGATCCCAGGACTGTATGTGGCAAAATGTACTGTTTGCAAGGCATTTAACATACTGACCTACTGAGTCACTGCTATTGCAGGTGTATTTTCAAGATATAAGGGACCACATACAGGCTGTGACATACTTTTTTTACATCCAAAATTATGTGCATGGCTTTATACGGATGTATTTCTGCACCAGGGTCCCAGTTGAACATGTATTTTGCCCTTAATGCCTTAGCAGGTGTATTTCTAAATGTTGCTGATAAAAGGGCACATTTAGGAAAAACACCAAACCAGCACTAATAATCCAAAACTCAGGGCAAAAGAAAGCTTCCACACTCCAAAATGCTTTAATTCCACATAGGACAGCTAAAAACTGCTTCAGTCAAATGCAGTAATGGCAGTTTGTTCATTTATCTGATGAAGTTTCTTTTTATATGTCAGTGGAGCAAAAGCGCTTACCTTTTTGGATTATTTTTAACTGCTGTGTTGCTTTTTCGTGTACTGCATTTGGCTGAAGCAGTTTTTAGCTGTACTATGTGGAATTAAAGCATTTTGGAGTGTGGAAGCCTTCTTTTGCCCTGCTTTTTGGATTAAAAGGGCACATTTACCTGCTATCACAGACCTCAAGTTACATCCATGTGTTCAGCTTTCTAGTGGTGTAGTCTTGCACTAGAGTGCAAGGTACTCTCCCATCTTTTCAATTACTTTTTACTCATGTTTGTGTTATGCTGTGCAACACACAGCTATGCTGAAACACGCTTATGACTGTAACTTGCAATTGCTATATTTTGCTTAAACCACCTGTTTTAATTAGGAGCTATGTAGTGTGGCGGGTTAATGCAGTGGTCTGCAGGCGCAATAGTCTTGGGTTCAGAATAGGTAACAGGTGATTATTTTGTACCTGTTTATTATGATTTAAAAACACATATTTATCAGTATAACTCCATTTAGCTGAGCTATATTGATAAATATGTTTATCAGTATAGCTCACCAGCATTGCACTAAAAATATATAAAGAAAAAAAAAATGGGGAGATAGGAAAGTGGTGAAATGTGGTGCAAGCAGGGGAAAATAGTGAAAGGCAGGTAGGAATGTGCAGGAAGGGTGTAGAAAATAACCATAGCTATCCATTTCTTGTACAGCAGCAACTCTGCACTTTGACTTTGGAGTCTCACTCCCAGAGAGAGGGGTGAGGACAACTTCATTGCATTAAGCCAATTGGAACAAATTATTTGTATCCAGTGGACACATGTGTGAAATGGAGAGCTGCATAAAGGAAGATATGTTTTGGAGGGACTGGTACCCATTTTTTTTAGGTAAGAGTGGAATGTTGGAGAAGGGACATAGGTACATGTAGGGGAGTTAAGTTAGGTAGGTGAGGAAGGTTCTGCAGACAGACAAGACAGATAAGACAGCAGACAGGAGTGATGTGTGACACAAGAGGGGGTGAACACCTTAGATGGGAGGGTAGTGTGGAATCTCAGTCCAATGTGCCTCCACAAGATAGCACTGTGACTCACATCCCCATCCATGGGACTGTCGAAACTGCTCCATCACTGCCCCGAGGGTGGCAGTGGTGGAAGATGGGCTCTGGGGTGAGCCTGTCCCACCAGGATAGCCTGCATGATCTCCATCTGATGCAGGCATTGTCCAAATCCATGCATGATGATCCAGTACACCAAACCTGGCATTTCGTCATGGGTGACAACTCCTCCTTTACCACCACTCACCACTCTCAAAGGAGGGCCCGGTCTTGTCCCATGGACCAGTACTACCCGACACCACAGGTAGTGCAGGGGCAGTAGAGGGGGCACTACCAGGCTGGGTTCCAGACATGCTGGGCCCCAGTACCATGGCCAGAGGAGGCAAGGTAGGTGGATCACGAGGAACTGGCTGACATTGACGTACTGTAGTAAAGTAGTTAGAACAATAAGTTAAGGTTAGTAATAACCAAACTAATGTTAGTATTAACAGAATGTAACATAATATTTATTAATTCAAATACATATTAAGGTATATTATGTGTAACACAGCATTAAGCAACATGCAACAAAACAGTCAGTATGTGGACAGCAAGCCAGTATGAATTAAACCATAAGGCCAAGAAAAAAGTTTAACAAAATATGCTAATATTGAATCATAATAATAAGTAACAATAATAACTTAAATTTTAACAAAAATATAGTTTAACAAAATATATTAATATGAAATCATAATAATAAATAATAAATTAAAGTTTAACAAAATATACTTAGTTTAACAAAATATATCAATATTAAATTATAATAATAAAAACAATAATAAATTAAAGAAGATAAGGGGTGGATGAGAGAGAGAAAAACATACCATTAGTGACATTGCATGCAATGATATTCCTAAAAAGACTGGCAATACATACGTCTACATGTGTGCAGTGTCAGTTGTGAGTACAGTGACTACAATTCTATAGGTGATGTAGCACGTACATACCTCTCAAGCTGTTAGCATGGGACAGTATGGGCCAAGCACTAACAAATGCAGGTACATAACTACACAGAACAGTTTCACATAATGTGGATTTATATAACTATGAAGGTGTTCTGCTAACGGATTAGGTAATACATTGCATTCCAAGTAATCATTTATCTGGTAATCATGTAACAGACAGATTAGGCAGTTCTAATTACATTACAAAAAATCATGACACTTGAGAGGCATGTTTATGTACATTAAGTAAACTAGACAGCCATCATGCCTTAGGTGGCAGGCATGGGAGTAGAACCCAATAGCTGTGACTGCAGGGAATATCTGCAAATAATGTAACAATTGACTGCAGCAACTTAGAACAGGCATGCAATGAATATAGCCCTACTTCAAATATTAAGACAGATTTATTTAGGAAACCGCAATGCTGCTTAACACTTTATTGGTACTGCTGTTTATTATCTGTGAGGTCTACATACAATATCTGCCCATAAAGTAGGCTATCTCACCCATATACCTTTCGTTCCTGGAGTTAGAGGAAAAGATAGCATTATGTGACTGACATTGGCCTGGAGACAGCCTTGAACCATAGTACGAGTTGAACAATACATTATCAAGGCCATTACTTTTGCATTCTATAGCTATTACAGTTTTACACTTAGCTGCTGTGACATCAGAACAGGCATGCAATGAATACAGCCGTAATGCAAATATTAAGACAGATTTACTTACAAAAACACAATGCTGCTTAACAGTTTTTTTGGTACTGCTGTTTATTATCTGTGAAGCCTACTCACAATATCTGCCCATAAAGTGGGCAACCTCACCCATATACCTTTTGTTCCTGGATTGGGAGGAAAAGACAGCATTATGTGACTGAAATTGTCCTGGAGACAGCCTTAAACCATACTATGAGTTGAGCAAGACATTTTTCACGCCATTAGTTTTGCATTCTACAACTACTACTGTTTTATACTTGACTGCAGCAACCTTACCAGAGACATGCAATGCATACAGCTCTAGTGCAGTTATGTTGTGATGCCACAATCCTGCTTTACACCTTTTTGCTTACTGTTATTGGTATTGTTTATTGTTTATTGCAATACAGTTGTTATTGTTCATTTATTGCACTACAGTTCTAATTGCCCATTTATTGCACTACCGTTTTTATTGTTTATTCTTTATTGCAGTACATTTTTTATTCTTTACTGGTTCTTGCACCACAGTTAGCATAATGTATCTATACTTACCACACTCACAGTGCAACCTGGCCAGGCACCCAGCATGGAACTGAATGTTACAACTTAAGTCCTCTCAGCTGCAGCTGTTGGGAGAGAAGCGCACCATTATGCATACCAGTTTTGCACACATTCATCTTGGTAAAACAGTGGAAAAAATGCTTATATATGTGTGGAGCATGCCCAGCCCTAGCCTCTATGCCCCAGATGCCCAAAGTTCCCCTCTTTCTAATCTTCATGTCATCACAGTGGTGGCAACATTGCTCTCCAGTGCGGAGGATACTTGTAGCACTGGTAAGTTCCCTGGTCAATTGATCCCAGGCCTCAGCTTTACATTCTGAGCCCTGGTAACTGCCTTACAACAGCCTAGGTTCATAACTGCACATCAGGAGCCCAGTAAAAACCCTGGATGCCTGCACCCAAAAGTGCAGACACTCTCTAACACTACCTGGCATACCAGCAGATTAAAATGTACTCAAAACAATGTATACCCAACTCTATAATAAAAAAATAAACTTGTAGTATGCTGAAGAAGGTATCACAGCTCACAAACACCTCGGACAGTTGCGATATCTTTTATTTATAAAAACATAAAAAATGAACCACTTAGGTTAAGCACTTTCATCTATCACATACAGACTTCATCAGAACACCAATGTGGTTATCAATTCAGCTTAAATAGTATTAGTATCCAATGGGAATGGACAATCAATTAAAATTCTTAAATTAATTATTTATAGCCTGATGAATATTCATACATTAGCAAATCATACCTACTCACAAATAACTACTTGTGTTTAAATACAGTCCACACTTTAAACTACACAACCATCCCATCCATCAATAAGCTTCCTGTATCCATATGTTAAAAACATGTATATGTATTTAAAGAAAATGCATATAAAAATGCATATAAGAAATGCAAATAAAAATGCATATAACAAACATAAAATGCATACAAATGACAAAATATCTAACATGATGTGATCCACCAACTCCTTGCATTATTTAATACATGTGTAACTAAGGTATGCTCAAGATGCTAAATTTGACCTCCTATTCACAGTCTTGCCTCTAAAATTGGCTTTGTGGGTATGTGGTCATTCAACCCTGGAGCCTTAGCTGCATTTAACAAAAGTTGCCATTTAACTTCCTTTTCACCCAATATGGCCTTAATGTTTCCACCCCTAGAATTTAATTTAACCTGTTCAAGTATCCCAAATTTAAAAGAATGACTCTCACCACTCATCTCTACATGTCTGAACAAAGCATTATTTCGGTCCTTCATTCTGATACAATAATTGTGGTAATAAATCCTGTTTCTAAGTTGCCTGTCCGTCTTCCCCACATAAAAGCTCGGACAAATGTCACAGTTGGCCAGATAGATAATATGCTGGGATTGACAGTTCCCTTTTTTAAACCATATTTTAGTGTGATTGGCATTCCCTAAAATTATTGTTTTCTCTTCCATAATGTCTTTGCACTGATTGCATCGCCAACACTTACTTGAGTAACACTCACCTATGTTGCAGGAAGACACAATGTTTCCTCTTTCAAATCTATACTTTAAGTTGTGACCTGTTTTATACACATATCTAGGATTTGTACCCACCTTACTATGTACCGTTTCATCACATCTAAGGATATTCCAGTTGTGGCTTATAATGTCCTTAACTTCCTCCATAAATTGACTGTATTCTACAATACAAGCCCTGTTATATTGTTTGTCATTGTCCTCTAAACTACCCATATTCTTCTCTAAACCTATACCTAAGAGTGGTCTGTATTTCTTCCCCCATTCTTTTATTTACATATCCAGTAACATGTTCAATTATGGATCTGTGGTATCCCTTTTCCTCAAATAGGGTGCCTAAATGTTCTATCTCTCTTATCATCTCACTATATTCTGAAGTCATTCTGGCAGACCTGATGCATTGCCCCTTCAAAATACTCTTTTTCTGACTGGCCAGATGACAACTAGTGTACTCCAGGTATGAATAGCTAAATGTGTCTTTCCTATATATCCCTGATTTAAATCCTTGGATGCCACTGGAGATGTATGTATCCAGATACGCTATACCCGTACTACTACAACTATGTGTAAATCTTAAGAAAGTACCGGTTCCATTCAAATAGTTAACAAAAGAATCAACCTCATCTATCGTACCATCCCACAAAATAAATATATCATCCAAAAATCTAGTATAGCATTGTAACTTACTAACATGTTGACTTTGAAGGATATATTCATTTTCCCAGTCCAATAATACCAAATTGGCATATATCGGGGCACAGGCCGCACCCACCATCAGATTGGCAGACTAAAACAAATGGTACAGAATTCCCACCTATTGGACTTAATATAGGCTGCTTTCAGACCCTTACACATCATTTAGCAACACTCAAAAAAGAGCTGTGTTGGTTAGCATCATGCAAACCAGCTAAGCGGAGCTGAGCATCACAAAATCTCGCACAACCGTGGTTTTTAGCAAAGCTTAGCAAGTGCAAACAATAGTAGCCATTAACCATGTTTAAGCAGTGCTTAGCACCACACAGCTCTCCCAAATGTAAAAATATTGATTTTAATTTAAAAGACATTTTACATTGCACTAATTAAATGGTATGTGTGCTATGGACTCGAAACCAAAACCTACTAAGCTTTAGACTGTCACTCTACCCATTTAGCTACTTGGATAGTATATAAAATGCTATACCTTCACATATACTACTAAGCAATCATGGTGAGCCATGCAAATGGGCTTAAACAGGCTTAAACATAAGCAGACATACATAATTAATTACATCTGGTTTCTATTTTTAGATGTCTGGTAGGTGCCAACTCTCTATGTGTAAGTACAGCTTGACATTTCTGCACTTATGGACATTAAAAAAAATGAAAACATAAATTAAAAAACATAAAAATTTAGAAATTTAAAACACAAACTATTAATGGACAGCATATTTCAACTATAGCAGGGAACATTACAGGGAGCCTCACCATGTACATAACATCTAACCAGCCCCTACACTTCTGCCTACATGGAGTCAATATCCATGTTACTATGCTCTCCATCAGCAGTGCTTCATGATTAATATGCATGGTGTGCTGTCAAGGAGGAGCCATGGCCATAAACATGGGTACATTCCGTATAGGCTCTACATGGAGCCTACATGGATTTTATTAAATCCCAAAGCATGTCTCCTTTTACATTTTTGCAGGGGGCAAGCCCCCCTGCACCCTTCATTTGGAGGCCTATGCCCCCACACCCCTGCTTATTTATATATACATATATATATATATATATAATATATACCAACACCAAGATCGCACTACAGTGAGGAAAAGTGTAAATTACCCAATCCACACTGTACCCCAATCTCCATTCAGAATGTCAAGTTTATATTAGCAAATGTATATCCACTTTCACTAATATAAACTCAACCAATTTCTATTCAGCATTATGACAGCTTAGAAACCACGCAATCAACTAACATGTATTTGACTGTGTGCCTTTTGGAATTTTGATAATACACCTATATATATATATATATATATATATATATATATATATATATATATATAGTGGCACGATGCCAGGGACTTCTATGGGCTAGGCTTGTAAAGGCTCCAGGGCCATTAGCTTAGTACACACCTGTGAACCTATATATATATATATATATATATACATACATAACACTTTTCATTGGTTTTGCAGCTGTCTAAAAGACAGAACCTTTCAAGCCCATATCAATATCTCATACTCTTCTTTGATTAACTTATTACAGGGGTACTGAAAGGATCTGTGCTTGGTTCTCTTCTATGCCTTTGTTGTTAATGGTCTGCCCTTAGAATTACCAAATCTTAAATTAATAATATTTGCAGAAGATATGCTGCTACTTCAATCTAGTACAAACCATCCTGACCTGCAAACTAAGTTACAGGAAAATTTCACTCACTTTTGTTCCTGATATTCTCCTAACAAACTACTAACTATCCATAAGAAAGCCAATGGCATGCTCTTTGCCTCAGCCATGAAATTACCAACTATCCCTCCTATTCTTTTAACAGATCTTAATGAGAGCATAATACCTAATGTCATTGAACAAAGGTACATAGGCCTAATACTCAACCGCACTTTCCATTACCACACATACAGATTTTATAGTTAGTAAAGTCCTTGCCCAAGCAAAACTGTGTTATAACATCAGTCACCTCATTTCATCTACTGCCTATTGCTAAAAATATTTTAATATGGTACCCAAACTGAAGTATGGCCTTCCTTTTCTTGTTATGCATTCAGCCCATATTACTCACGGAATAGAGACTGTTGAGAATAAAATCTGCAGATTCAATCTATTAGCAGACCTCCATGTGCACCTTTGCACTTTGGTAAAAACATTCCAGTTGGATTTCAGTGTCACAAAGGGCATCTTTTCTTCTAAGTACTATTTTTAGAAGGTTCTAAACACATTCACCCCCCCCCCAAGAGTGAAAGT
>NC_056749.1:688702181-688704681 GCF_019279795.1 Protopterus annectens | reverse complement strand
ACTCATACAGCAGTCAATTTTGGTTGCTCTCCAAACAAAAGAAACTGTAATCACTTATTCTTAACTTAAATAAAAGACTTGCTTGCAGCTACTCCCACTATTCAGTCATTTAGTCTCCTTAACCTTCATTGACAGAAAGAAAAAGGTTTGCATTTGAGGTAACCTAGAACTTTCAAAATTTCAAGAAAAATACATAAAACGCTGCAACAAAGCAAGAGTTAAAAATTTTAACCTAAGTATAGAAGCCAGAAAATCAATACAACAAAGCACAATATTTGGAAAAGTCTCTGAACTTATTTCCGTATCTTAATATAAAGACTAATTTATACTTCTTTACTCAAGTCAAAAGTAGTTAATAACAGGTTTTATAGAAAAAAACACAATGGTCAGAATTCAGTAAAGTTTACACAACTTTTTTGGGGTGTATGCATCATGACACGATGCATGCACGAGCGAGGGCAATTTTAGATTAAGTAAGCATCTCTTAGTGGCACAAGCATGCGCAAACAGGGAAAGTTCTGTGGAATACAAATTACCTCATAAGCAGTTGAATCTTATGCAAATGACCCAGGTGGAGTGAGCCGACAAGAAAAAAGGCATCCATATAGAGTCCATGGCAATGTCTGTAGTGTACACACATTTTTCCATGTACAGGAGTCTACATGGACAGAAGGTGATGTAAAAGCCCAAAAATATGGGCATAACTCCCCAGAAAATGTTAGATCACATACATATCTGTTCAACCTATACATTGTGGATGTCTGAAAAAGGAAGGGAATATGTAAAATAAATAATAATTTCTTTTTAATAATTTCAAGATGTTTCCGCTGTGAGCTGCAGTGTGCAAACATGCTTAACAAAAATACAAAAAAAATAAATAAAATTTCTAATATGGTTTTCACAAATATACTGTAAGACCTTATGCTGGGTCCATACAATGGTGCATACATGCTGTCACCAACTCACACGGCTATGAACCATGTAGTATCTAGACTGTCAGCATGGATATATATGCAAATGAGGTGGATTTCCTGAATTATTAAAAGGAGCAACTGTGTTCCCAAATCCCAGTTGTGTAGGCTCATGCACGATGTTGATATTCCCAGAGAATGTGGATGACATCAGGGGGGTGTGTCTTATTATTTTTAGGATTTCTTGTTCCCAGCCATGCGTGTTTGTGTGGCGCACTGCATAGCTTAGTGTGTTCATGTGAACAGACTACCCACATGACAGTGATGATGTAGGCAGCAATCATTTAAAACTGGATATCTTCAATAAATATTTTTGACTTTTGTATAAGCTATGCTACTTACTGCGCCACATAGCGGTGTGCAGCTCACTAAAGCAGGGCCTTTAAATAATGTTAATTATATTCTGGGCAGTGAACTGCATCATAATTAACCAATCCCATGTGATGGACCTAAATCAGAGCTGTATAAAGTATGCATACACCCTACATTCTGATTTTCCCTCAATAATCTGAGCTATTGGAGTAGAGACTTGGGAATTTAACTGGGATAATGCTAGGGGCTGCTGCAGGTCTGCTACATCTGTATGTGCTAGATGGTGAAGCCAATGCTGCTGGTGCTGCTGACAACAGGCCTAGGCAGAGAAGTAGAAGAGTGTTCAGGCCAAGGGTAACCTTCCAGGAGCTAAATGAGCTGGAGATTGTAGAGTGGAAAGGTGCATATAACAGGAACTCACTGAACATTGCCACCCTCAACTCAGAGCTAGAGCTAACAGAGGGGAACCCATCCCAGTTGAGGCAAATGTATGTGTAGCCCTTAGGATACAAGCTACAGATACTTTTCAAAGACCAGCTGTGGACATGATGGGGGTGTCACAGGTATCTGCATCCAGCCTACTCCACCAATTCCTGGATGCTATGCTTCCACATGCCAGTAAACACATATCTTTTCCCCTTACCCCTGAGGTGAGGGCAAGCAATATGCAACACTTCTACAATGAAGCACACTACCCTGAAGTACTGGGTGCCAGAGATTGCACACATGTATACATCAAGGCAGCATCTGGTGACTAGGGTACAATCTACGTTAATCGCAAGGGGTACAATTCCATCAACTACCATGTTGTGCAATCTCCAGGGGATTATCCTGAATGTGTGTGCTGGCAACACTGGCAGTTTTCATGACTCCCATATCTGGCACAAATCACAGCTGTACCAGATGTTTGCTAGGGGGGACATTCCACAGGGCCATTTACTAAGGGATGCTAGCTATGTCCTGGAACCATGGATGATAACACTCATCAGAAATACACACATACCCACAGAACAATGCCATAATGAAGCACACCCACAAACTAGGAACATCATAGAGCATGTGTTTGGGCTTCTGTAGTCACAATTCTAGTGCCTCGATATATCTGGTGGAGCCCTACAGTATACTCCAGCCACATGTGCATGGATATTCACAGTATGTGCTATGCTACACAATCTGATCCTGTGGAAACAGCTGCAAAAGGATCAGCAAAGGGAAGG
>NC_056749.1:688634681-688697181 GCF_019279795.1 Protopterus annectens | reverse complement strand
TTTGTATGTTACTTGGTTGTTGAGATATTTAGAAAATGTGAAAATTATATCTGTAAAAATAAATAGCATAAAAACAACAGTTAATATGTTATTTTTATTTTTATTATTTTATTTTACATTTGTTAACCAGGTTAGTCCAGCTGAGCGTTTAGCTCATTTTCAGTGGAGACCTGAGGAGAAAAGCTCTGCAGTGAGTATTTATATTTTACTTACATACAGTAAAGACATTTTCATTAGCAGCTAAACAAATAGTTAGAGAGATAACATTTACATTACATCATACAGAAAAACAGTTAGGTACAATGTCAGGAATCATACTGCCAAAAAAGAACATTTGCAATAATTCATTCAGAAAGCAGTTGGGTAAAATGACAGAAACCATACTGCAAAAACTTAGGTACAATGTCATGAAAGGAATACAGTGTTCATAATTCCTAAGTGGTTATTTGCAGTTTAGGTACAGGAGGAGTAGTAAGGGGATGAAGTGGCTAAGCATAGAGACGGAGAGGTAGATGATTATTAAGTCAGACATTGGAGGAGAGTGGAGGGAGGAGGAAGAGAAGCTAAGGTTGGGTAGTTTTGGTGGGGATGCTTACAGTGGCAGGACCATTTATTTGATAGGTATCTCTGAGTGGCTAGTTTGAAATGCTTGGTTTGGTCAAGTGTCCTGATTTCTAGGGGTTGTTGGTTCCAAGTTCTATCTGGGTTATAATTATAGAGTAAACACCCAGTTTTGGTTTTGGGTTTATATATCTGTAGGAAGTCATGGTCTGAGCTGCGTAGTGTCCTGATTGGGGAATATTTAGATATAATAGATAGAAGACTAGGGCAGAAGGATGGTAGATAGAGGATGGAATGGATATTTTGCAGTTTATGTGGTAGCAGCAAATGAGGGAATTTGAGCCAGTCCAATAGTTTAAGGGATAGGCAATGGTGTGACTTGTAGGTTTGGTTTGCAGCAAATCTAGCAACCTTATTATAGGTAGTTTTGAGTTTAGTTATCAGTGTGGTATTAAGATTTGTGAATATCTGACAGCTATAGAGAAGGGTGGGAAGAAGAAATGCATGGGCGAGAGTTATTCTGGCTGTATTGGTTAGATGTCTTTTGTTACAGTAAAGGAGTCCAAGTTTCTGGTGAGTCTTTTTGATAGAGGTAACGACTTGGAGATCAAATTTAAACTGATTGTCTATTATGACTCCTAGCAGTTTAGTGCTAGATTCAGCAGTAATGATAGTGCTATTGCTTGATAGGATGGAAAATGTAGTTTTGAGATGGATGAGTTTTTTTGGGAGGAAGAGTAGGAGCTTAGTTTTCTTAGGGTTGAGAATTAATTTGTTATCACAAAGCCATGTCTCTATGGTGTTGAATTATGCCTGGGTAGTGGAGTGGAGGTCAGATGGATTGTCAGCAATGGTGATGACTATTGAGTCATCTGCATATTGAACAGCTGTTGAGTTGGGACAAGAAGTGTAAAGTAGGCTGGTGAAAATATTAAAGAGGAGTGGCCCAAGTATGGATCCTTGGAGGACACCCATTGGGACGATTAGGGGGAGGGATAGAGCAGAGTGCCATTTAACGGCTTGCTGGTGGCTTCAGAGATAGCTAGAAAACCAGGATATGGTGGGTGGAGAGAAACTTAAATGAGAGAGTTTGTCTAGGAGGAGGGGATGGGAGACAGTGTCAAAGGCTTTGGACAGGTCAAGGAACAGACATTAAACTAGTTTATTGTTATCACGGGCCAGTGATACAGTATTGATGAAGGATATTAGTGCAGTTGTAGTACTGTGTTTAGGGCAAAAACCGTATTGAGTGTGTGTTAGAAGGTTCTGTTGGAGAAGGTACTGCATTGTCTGCTTGTGGATGCATTTCTCAAGAATCTTGGAGAGAGGAGATAGTATAGCAATTGGTCTGAAGTTAGATATATCAGACAAATTACCTCCTTTATGTATAGGTAATGTATAGAATGTTTTCCATATTGCTGGAACTTATAATTCAGAGATAGATCGGTTGATCAGGATGGATAAAGGACAGGCTAGGGGTTCGGAAGCAATCTGTAGGAGGTAAGAAGGTAGATTATCAGCTGAGGGGGAGCAGGGTTTGAGTTTAGAGAGTAGAGATTGAATATAGTTAGTTGAGACTGATGTAATGGAAAAAGAGTTAGAAGGATAAGGCGGAGAAGTTGAGAATGTGGGGTTACTAGTATTTTTTCTAGTGGGAAGATCATTTATTATGGCAGTTATTGAGTTAATAAAATGTTTGTTAAATGCGGTGGCAGTTTCTTCAGAAGTTTTATTTGGGCATGGGTTAGGAGGGGAAGGTTTTCCTGGTTGCAGTATATGATTGATCGATTGTGTTCCAGAATTTTTAGGGTGTGATTTTAGAGTAGAGGGAGGGTTTGCATAGAAAGTGAGCCTGTCTTTGTTGATAGCTTTCTTTATTTAATTCCTAGGTTCTTTATAGGTCTGTAAGAGAGAAGGGGTCTTGGTTTTAGTCCATAATTTCCATATCCTGTCATGTTTTTTCATCAGGGCTCTAGTAGCATTGTTCAGCCAAGGAGCAGTAGTAGCTTTGATTCAGATAGTTCAAAGGGGAGCAAGGGAGTCGAGGATGTTTAGAAAAGTAGAGTTGAAAGAGTGGACAGCCTCATCTAAGGGGAGTGTAGTGAGATGGGACCAGTCAATTTTGGAGAGTTGGTCAGTGAAAGAGGCTGGAGTAAAGGATGAGGTTTTGCGGGAAGTGATAAATCTGACAGGTCTGATGAGACGGTGAGTGTGTCTAGTTACTGTGATAGGGCAGTGGTCACTAAGGGAATTTGGTAGAGTGTGAGGGTTGTGGTAATTTTGGGGGTGAGACACCAAAATCCAGTCCAGAAGAGATTGTGGCAGGTGTGACTTGCTAATATAGATAGGGGAAGTGTTAAGCTGCTCAAATCCATGTAAGTTGATGCAAGGGCTAGTATGGGGAGTTTGAATGGTAAGCCAGTCTATGTTTACATCCCCTAGAATGATGGTTTCATTGTGGATGGTCTGTGAGAGGTGGGATAGGATACTTGCTGGGATATATATTTACATGCACTAGACAGAGGTTGAATATTAATGCAGTTGAGTTTGCTATTGTGTAAGCTTTAAGATGAAAACTTTTAAAGCCTTGTACATAGCATGGTTTCAGAATTATTAATGCAAATATGAACAAGCAATATTTGATGCCTAGAGGCATCAGAAGGAGTTAACTGCAGATGCACCTGGAGGCATCACTCAGATATGAGTTAAACCCTGGTAGACATATGTCTCCCTCCAGCATGTTTTATTGATGTCACATACCAGGTTAAGGTCCTTACAGTGAGTAATCCATGTACCATTTGACTTACGGATATGCAGTATTACCAATAAAGCAGGGTCACAGATTGCCTCGTATGCAAGGCAGAGATCACCTCTGAGTAGTCTGTAGACACAGACTAAAGTTACAGTGATTTCAGATGATCCCCATAGGACAGATGCTGAAGACTTGAATTTTCTTTCTAAGGAACCTTTATAGTTTCTGCAATTTCCACTGATGCTTGGAAACATACATAACAAAATGGCCATTTCACGCAAATGTTGGCCTGATGAGGAAAGAGCAGATGGAGGTTATAACTGCTTTACATTCAGATGACAGTGCCCTCTGTTATGACATGAGCAAGATATAATGCCTTTCTTACCACTGTGGTGACATGGTGATCTAAGGTAAGGTAGGTGTAAACCTGTGTGCCCATGTCTCTCACCCCTGAGTATCTATTTAAAGTGTTGCTACTGATGTGCTACATAGCAGGGACATCGCTGGTACCAAAAGGAATGACACTACATACATTTGCATGGAGTTTAACATTATGATTGTGTCATGATTTGCCACTCCTAGTTTGCAGGCATCAGCAAACCTTGTAATCCACAAACATTCACTTTATAAATGGATTTCAAACCTTAGAGGACCCAGGACTGAACCTTGTGGAACACCACTGGTTACAGTTCTGCTGTTGGAGGTGGATACCCCTATTCTGACTATATGAGTGCTATCAGTGAGCCAGTTATTGAACCCTCTAATGATATTACTGTTGATGGCTAGCTGGGTAGGTTTGTCAATGATGCCTGAGTGGGGGATAGTTTCAAACAACTTGGCTAAGTCCAGGTGGTTGTATGCAAAGATGTCCTCTCATCCAGGTCACTGGTTACTGCCTTGTAGATGTCCATCAGGTTTAACAGGCATGATTTCCCTATCACATATCTAAACAGTATAGGGTCAAGTGTTTTTAGATTTCATATATCTTTGTTGATACAATCCATAATGAGTTGCCCTATGGCCTTACAGACATGGCTAGTCAGGCTAATAGGTCTATAGTTCCATGGTCAGTGAACACACCACATCTGTGCAAGGGGATAACATTGGCCGATTTCCAGTCAGATGGAATGCAGTCAGTGGTTACACTATGACTGCAAAGAATTTCCAATGGTGTTGGTAATCCATGTTGGATACCATGTAGGACGCAGCCTAGGATGTTAGCAGGTGCAATAGATGCTGTGTTTGTCACCTTAGAGAGGTCATTTAGTACATTTGGTACCTGCCCTTTAGAGATACAAGGTATGGGACAGGTTGTAGGATGTCATGGTGTATGTGTGGTGGGGACAGATGAGTGCAGTTATCACAGAACCTGTCTGCCAACAGGTTAGCTATGTCTACAGACTGATTATGTGTGGTATCATTATGTATGAGTTTGGCAACAATATGGGCCTTTACTTTTATGTTACACATGTAACTACATGATGACTTGTGGCTGTCCTTTGTGGGGGGAGGCTAATTTTGCCCCATACTTTGTTTTGCAGGACTTCACAACAACACTTATTTGCTTGTTTAAGCTGAGGAGGAAGTCCTACTATTTTAGGGGGCTCCCTCCCTCCTAATGTGAGATACCAATGTCTACCTCTTATTGTAAAGCCTGCTAATGGCAGTTGTCCACCAGGCAGGTTTGTTGTGCCATGTGAAGCTTGTTTTGCCCCTGTCAGGTACAGGTGAGTCAATGCAGCTGTACAGGTGTGTCTATAAAGCGTTGGTGTAGAACTTGGCAAAGTTGCCTGTTTCATCTTGGGGGGGGTGCAGTCAGGTTATTTATACTATCCCATAGTAGGTGATAATCTGCTTTGTTGAACTTCATTACTTTATATGCTGCAATGGGGGGGGGTGGATGTCAGTTGTGATACTCACTTTAAATGAGACCAATTTGTTGACAAGTCTCACCAGGGAGGACCTGACAGTGGAGGGTCTACAGTGGTCACCCATATTGGTAAGCACCTGATCCAGTACATTGTTTCCCCTTGTGTGGATGTCAACCTACTGGTCCAGGGCATTGTAGTTAAGGAAGTTGACTAACCTCTGGGCAAGTGAGTTTGAGCATGAATAACCTACCCAGTAGGTGGGTAGTTATAGTCAACCAAAACCATCTTGTTTTGATGTATCTTGATAGACTCAAGTAGATACATTTAAGCACAGTGAGTGTACTGATTCATGGAGTTGCTACTGTATCTAGCAATGGTTTGATTAGATGCCCTGCAGAGGTCAATAGCACCTGCAGTTTTTCCAGGGAATCATACTGTCTAACCAATCTATACATGTAGCTATCCTTAATGAATATGGATACACTACCTCCATTACTTTGCATGCTTTAGGTTTGAGGTCTGAACATGTGGAACAAGGTGTAGCCTGGTATGGCTGTGGTGCTCTCCACAGCCTTCACCTAGGTGTCTGTGACTGCACAAATGTCTGCATTTTCCAAGATGGGGACAGCTTCCACTGCATGGAGTTTAGTGGAGACATTCTTAGCTTTTAGCAGTATAACCGTGATGTTGTTTGCAAAAGGCATTTTCTCATTGGTAAGTTTTTTCTCTTGACACTCCCTAAAAGGTGCTCTATGGGGGTGGCAACAGCCTTGGCCAGTTGCCAAAATCCCAGGGGTGACAGATGAAGACCACCTCTGGCAAAGCATTGAGGTCTGCTGAGCAGTTAATCCCAGGCTGACAGACAGTGGATCCCCTTACACTGACATCACACACTAAGGCAATTATTGATGTCAATCATTTTCTGTTTGTATAGAGCCACTATCCTAAGTGATGTGCAGCTGAAGGCCAAGGGCATACCTGCCTGAGACACATAGTCTGTCAGCCTAGTCATGTCTCTGCATACAGTCCAGAGAGGTATGTCTCAAGTCATACACACCAACAGGAACTATGACGTAATCATAATAGTACCTGATGTTGACAGAAGTGAGTGCTTGTGTGATATGGCGTATTCTGGCACCTCACAGAAAGCTGACTGTAATCTTTCCCGTATGTAGCCTGGTGAGAGGTACATCAATGTGTCTCATGATGTAATCACCTATGAGTAACATGTTTAATTGTGTGTTTTGCCTTAGGTGTTTCATCAGTGAGACAGTGGTGCATGAGCTATTATGTGTACTGTGTTCTGCAGAGGTATGTTTATGTGTGGCGAGCTTGCGTTTGGGTTTCTGAGGTGTCTGGTGTTCACTTATGTGTCTGGTAAGGACCTCTACACATGTAGGTATGTGTGATGTGGGTTTAGGTGGGGTAGGATGTGCTCCTTCTAGACACTTATGTCTCTATAGTCACAGCCACTGCCATTGGCCTCTGACTGACTAAATTTGCAGAAGATTGCAAATTAGGAGCTGTCATTGAATCCCACACTGACTCAATAGTTATCCAGGATGGGCTTACACATCAGTTGTTGTCAGAGCCATGGACTAACAGTAAATACCAAGGTGTTCACAGTACTATCCCTTGGGAAGTCATCCACCCCCCTGGTAACTAATGTATTGCCCACACACCTCCAACAGTTGACCTAGCAGTCAGGGACTTATGGACAGATAAATAGTGACATAGCCTCTGACTGTCATGAGTTGGTAATATTTGGGTATGCATACTATGTTACACAACCTATAAACAAAGGTTTGGTATGTAAATCCAAGACAGTAATTGTTCCACTGTATTCAGCATTCATCACACCTATCATTGAGTGCAATGCCACCTTTGGTATGTAACTAACCAGGCATATCTGACAAATGCCACATCCACAGAGGTTCCACAGTAAACCAATACATGGTGTACATAGCATGTCCTATGCAGACTGTGTCAAGCCCATAACTGTGTATTCTATCTCTGACATACTTTGGAGGGGAGATGTATGCCTGCCGTGCAGGGAGGTATCAGACCCCACTCTGTATGTCCTGCATATCCAAGAAAGGACTAGCATGAGAATTACTTCTCCTACACACCTACACCTTGACTGTGGTATAAACAGGACATGCTGAACAGACAGGTATGTAGCCCAGACACTACACCCTATATGTAACAGGCTCCCAGTGCATGTGAAGCACAGTTCCACCCTAATGCACACCATGTGCAAGTTACATAACAGGATGGGGAACATGACAATTATAACTGCTTTAGAACAAATGTCTCTAATGGACACATGGAAACTGTGGATGGTTCACCTAGCATGCCCTGGCTTGTCCATGCTTCAGCTCCCAAAACCCTGCTTACACTTAGAAAGGGTATCAGACCTTGTCGGAGTTTAGGGATGCATGGTTAGGATGAAAGACGCTCTTGTTTTTGTTAGCTTATTACACGCATATGAACCCATGGAGCCATGCAACTATACTGTGTTGCCTTTCTAATGACATTTTTCTTCTGTGCTGTCATTCCATCATGTACTCTGATGTTGATGGGTTTATTGTAGATGTAAACCCATAGGCTTGTCCTACACAATTCCAAAAGTTAAATGTAAACAGTGTCATGACACACCTTTCACTGTGTGACTACACAGCCATTATAACAGCATGCAACATAATGTACACAACATAATGTGGTTTACATGTTACAAATGGCAGTGTTCAAACTGTGTGACTGACCAGTACAAGTAGCATGTCAAAGGCAACGATGGATGAAACAAATACATATTAAGTTAGATAGTCACCCTCTGCATCAGACTCATAGTTTCATTTCCCTGCATCGATTTGGCACAGGTATCATCACTTGCACAAGGTGTTGTATGGGGGTGTAGGAGGCCTAGGCTGACCCAATAGGTTGGCAAGCATATGTGTGAGGCAGAAAGGAGAGCAGGCAAGATGGGCCATGTAAATGTGGTGTGTGTGTCTTTAGGTGACCTGAATGTAGCAGTGGTGTGTGAGTGTCTGCATCAACACAGCCAAGTTCAGTGCTAGCCCTACGTGAATGTATGTTAGACAGCTTTAACCCATGCATGTTAGAGCTGACAGTTCATCATCTCTGGCCCCAAGAATGAGAACTGACACTGCCAGGAGTTGCAATGGCACCTCCATGCCCAAGGTCAGATGCTGGGCTACTACCTGAGGGTGACTTCTGTCTGCTGAGATTGTGTCCTCCACAGGACTGCCCAGGACCACGAGCTCTTGGCCTGCCACTTCTTGGTATGGACATCACACTCCCCTCTGGAACACTGGATATACTGCCATTACTGGAGCATGATTGCGCACGGCCTCGTCGATTCTCAGCAGATATAGCTGTTGACCTACGTCCACTAGTCCAACACTCAACTACAACCAGACATTCCATCACAGACAATGTGCGTTCCAAGGCAGATAGTGTGCGATCTCTCTCATACCAACATCTTTCCACTGCGTCAGTCAACTCATCCAGGATATCAGCAATGTGGTGGAGACAGTCATGGATGTGTGACTGTGCTGCATCCATAGCCCTGAGCATTCATCTAGAGTTTCTTTCGTAGCGTGCCTGTGCCTTCATGGCAGCCCTAAGCATACACACAGTGACACATGATTAGACACCTGTAACAGGTGGTAGAGGGATAGCAGGCCTCCTCTGAGCATCCCTATCAATCTGCCTGTGTGGAACCTCACCAACTGTCTGTCTATGGCCAGTGTCGACACTCACTGCAGCCAGAGTAGCCACACTTCCTGTTCAATGTCCCCACCTTCCAACTGTCCAATATCTGTGGCCTCAGGGACTGGGTACACGTAGGCATACTGACTGTGTACTGTGACAATGAGGGTGGATGAGGGATGTAAACCTCTGTGACAGATTCAGCCCCTGCAGTCCCCAGCTGTGCCTCATTCTGGCCACCATCAGCATCAGAGTCTGAAGAGAAACTGACTTCAGGTTGTGAAGGGGACAAAGACCAACCTCCCAGGTCACCTGTGATATAAAGGGGAAAGCATCACATTTATACCTGCACTACTATGATCTGCAGTCCTATGTTTCAATATCTGTTAAGCCGTATACACTGTTGTCACTATTATAGGCTTGTACAACTCACAATCTAAGATAGTAGGACATGAGGTCATTAATTTCTAACCCAAACTGGTAAGTTTTCAAACATCTCTTTAAACTGGACTCTCATGAGCAATACATAAATTATGTATACTGCTGACATTCTGCAGAGCTCTGCACAGTTTACAGGTATGGCCATCTGAAAAGTCCTGTCAATACTGTGAAATCAATCACTGTGGTCACACCTACAAGGCCTAGGTAGGACCCTAACGTATGTACAGTCAGAACATATCTCTGCACTTCAAAGTCATGCAGACAGTACATCAATCCAGCCTGCAGACCTGGGATGATACTTTAGCTAATACCTTGAAGTAAATCTACATCTCTGACAAAAATGCTTTGTGCTTACCAGCAGCAGGGGCATGACCTGTTCCTATTCCTGATGGTCCTGAAAAACATTTAAGGGAGAGTTAATGTAAACCACACCACATGTTACAGAATAACACTGGTAATACTCCAAATATCCCCCATTTACAGTAGCCGCTATGTTAACAGGTATGTGGGTCTCAATCTCTGCATGAGTTTAAAGCTGCAAGTAACCTAGTTTCCCCCACCCCATAAAATACTTGACACCCATGTAAAACTATGTACACCCTGACATGCTAAATGCTACAGTATTTCAATGCTGATTCAACTAAACATACCTGCATGCTCCTCTTGGCTAGAAATGGTGGCATCCACATCCACGACATATGGTGTGATGGAAGCCTGAGAGTTGTCCTGTGTTTCAAGGTTAGCCAGGAATTCCTCAGTAGCTGACAGAGGTTGTTCTGCTGCAGGCCCACCACCACACTATTGACCTGACAATCCCTGGCTACATCTGCTGCCCTTCTGTGCGCCGAGTGGATCATGTCTGTGGCATGGTGTTGCAGCTACTCGTATGTGTGATTCTGATGGCCCACAGCATTTATGTTATGGACCAATTCATCCTTCAAGGCTTGCCACTCTTGCCTATTTGCCCTACCTGTGGACAGCAAGACTTGGTTGTGTTGTCTTAATGCTTCAATTATCAGTTCATTTTTCACCTCAGTAAAAGGCAAGAAATGTCTGTCATGCATGTTATCACCTGAAATACAAAATAATGAGAACACATGTCAGGATCACATGCATGGGTGTACAATGTACAGATACAGCAATTAAGAAAGGCTATTGGTATTCCCTGTTTGTTTATACATCCCATATGCAACCGTGTGACAATCATACAAAGGGTGTGGAAGCAACTAGGATAGTGGCAATAGTGACCTACACCTGCTTGTGAAATGACAGATACTCACATATGATCAGACACCCAACATAGGAGTCTACTTGTAGTGTGGCCCATAGCATGAAAGCCTTCCCCATAACATATGTCTATATTTCAGTGCCAAAACTTAGCTGTGTAGTATTACAACTGCTAACAAAGCCAGTATCCAGGAGACACGTGTCCTTAGATAACAGACAGCATTAAAACCTTGCTGTAGTCTACATCTTCTGTAGGTGTTACACAGCTGCAGATCAATGTCATGTCACCTGTATGGTTCTAATAAAGGCTTCCTGATGTAATCCCCATTCCCCCTAATTATATTAAAATTGGTCTACTTTGATTCACTGAAAACTCATTTCATTGAATTTCAAAACACTCATACCAAATCGCTGAAAGCTCAAATCACTGAAAACTCATATCACTGAATTATATTTCACTGAATGTAAGTACTGTTGGGCAAATAAAATGTATATGCCCTTTTCCCCACTGTAATGTGATCCTGGAGTTAGTATATATAGTTAGGGAGGTGAAGGGGCGTGACCCCCCCATCCACTTTTAGTTTTATATTGTTAGCTTTCAGTGAAATGAGATTCATAAATATAAAACGTAAGTAAATGGTGGGCTATGTTCCCCTCCCCAACTATATATACTAACTCCAGGATCACGCTACAGTGGGAAAAAGGGCATTTACATTTTTATTTGCCCAACAGTACTTACATTCAAGTGAAATGTGATTCACTGAAATTAGTTTTCAGTAATTTGAGCTTCCAGCAATTTTTTGAGGGTGAATTGAAATTCAGTGAAATGTGTTTTCAGTTAAACTCATTAAAACATATGCATCATATTGCAAAACAAAAAATGGTTACATACCTGATGGAGTACAATACTCCTGTTTTGAAAGATACAGATATATACATGTTGTGACAAGCTCACCATAGAAAGTAACTCCCATACACAGTGGTTTCCCTAGCTAGGAGTTTGCCTTTTTAAGATCACTCTCATTAGCAGGTGATTGCAGCTGAACCAATCTGTGGTTCAGGAATGCTAATTGAAGAATACACAGGTGATTTGCAGTGTAATCAGGCAATCCCATGCAACTATTAAAGGAAATATAAGACCTCAACGTAGAATCCACCCCCTTTCTCATATCATTTTACAGTGAGTTTATCGAAGGAAGGACACTCAGCAAACTCGGAGCTACAATATATAACATTAAGTATCCTGTTTTTTGTTTATTTTGTTCTTTATTTCTTTGTTGTTTATAGCACTTTGTGTACTGTGTATTTTTTCTAGCCAGTTTCACTGTGTGTGAGGTATTAACTGGAAATTGTCCACTCTTATTAAGCATCTGTTGGGTTGTTTGTTTATGATAACTTGTTGCAGTTAAACTCTTTTTTCTAGTGGCTCCTTTAGCTGTTTAAAACTTTCATTTAAAGGCTCACTGCTGCTTTTCAGCTGGGAGTAACATTTCTGCAGTTTGTTTCCTACCCTCCCTCCCTGTTGGTATAGTGTTTTTATAGTTGGTGGCTTTGCAGTTGCCCGCCCCTAGTGTAAATTTGATCTGGGACCCTCCTCCCAGTCTAGTGTCATTACCTCATTCTACCCAGTACAGGGAGAGCATTTGAGAAGGCCAATCAGCTTAGTTTCTGCTACTCCTTTCTCTCTTTCCTTTCTCTCTTTCCAAAAAAAAAAAAAAAAAATTATCTGCTTTTACTGTATTTGTGTTTTTTCTTACTTTATTTTGCTTTTGCGTCATCTTAAAAGTACTCAATTGTATTTATTACTGCTTGGTGTAACTCATTGTAAGCCTTTTAGTTTAAGCACCTGGGCTTCAGACCAGTTTTACATTAGGAAGGTTTGTGGTCTGCACTGTAGTGGCAGAACAGGTAGCTTACATCCTTCTAAGTTGGGAACTGCTGATTGAGGGCTCAGTGTCTGTTATTCTAAAAGTGTATTAATTCTGGTTAAAGCACTTGGGCTTGAGGCCAGTTATTTTACATTAAGAGGGTTCGTGTTCTGCACTCTTGTGGGAGGAGAGGCTGGACTCTGTCCTTCTGAGCTGGGAATTTTGGGTTAAAGCTTATAGTGCCTGCATATTTGAACTGCTTCTTACTGAAATTGGTACACCTCGTTTGCTGTAGCATAGACTAGATCCAGACCTGCTGAATCTAGCTTTGTTTGTATAACTTGAGCACTAATCCAGGCATTCTTTAAAGTATTCAGTTGTATTTATTACTGCTGGTAGTAACTTGATTAAAGTGTAGCTATCATTTCTAAGTATTTTGGATTAAGCACTTGGGCTTCAGACCAGTTGTTTTACATTAGGAAGGTTTGTGGCCTGCACTGTGGTGGCAGGACAGGTAGCTTACATCCTTCTAAGTTAGGAACTGCTGATTGAGAGCTCAGTGTCTGTTATTCTAAAAGTGTATTAGTTCTGGTTTAAGCACTTGGGCTTCAGGCCAGTTATTTTACGTTAAGAAGGATTGCGGTCTGCACTCTTATGGGAGGAGAGGCTGGACTCTGCCCTTCTGAGCAGGGAATTTCTGGTTAAAGGCTTATAGTGCCTGCATATTCTAACTGTTTCTTACTGAAATTGGTACACCTTGTTTGCTGTAGCATAGACTAGATCCAGGCCTGCTGAATCTAGCTTTATTTGTATGCTTGTTGTTTGTTTATTTCCTGAAACGCTAATTCCACCTAAAAGCGCCTTTTAGCACTTCTGTGGATCCCTAGTGATATCTGCATTGCTTACTGTACTTATTTCCTTGTTTCACTTGAAAGAAAGTTACTGTTTGTCGTTTTTCATTTAAGTTACCTGCAACACATTGCATTTAAGTTACCTGGCACTTGCTCACTAAAGCAATTATATAAGTCAGCTCTAAAAATTAAAAGCGCTACACCCTCACAAACTCCCCTTGAGTACCTTGTTCCCCATTGGCCCTTTTTTCAATTATAAAGGAATTCCCAATACTATTCTAGCATGTCCAAAGGTCAGTTGTCAATCTCCTCTCCGGTCCAGCAGGTGAATCTGGGAATCTTGAGGCAATGTTACAACTGCCTCATGTACACAGACAACCCTCTCCTCCTCCCAACAAATTCCAACACATGTGAGAGATGCAACCATATAGCCAAACTGGAGGCTAAGCTCTCTCAACTCAGTACTGGCGTAACCAGTCAGGAGGAGAAGGAAACCACACTCACTACAATTCCAGTCTCACATAGACCTACCACAACAACAAACCAAACACATAAACACACAAAAACATACTATGAGGCTCTAAATAAAAATCTGCCTAAGCAGCAGAGACCTCCAAAGCAGACACCCAAGCAACCGCTACCCCAAAACAAAACACGTGCAACACATAACTCACAAAGCCAGTGTGCGAACAGTCACAGCCCTTAAGGCTAAACAACACACCTGATACACTTGTAATAGGTGACTCTATCATCAGGCACACTGACGTCCCGCTCACCAGGCTGAACAAGGAGAAGGTCACGGTGAGCTGCCTGTTGGGCGCTAGGATCCACCACATAACACAAGCACTCAGGTCACTCCAAGGCAAGTACAAATATGACTCAGTCATTGTCCATGCTGGTGTGAATGACCTGAGACGTACCTCCCTGGACTCATGAAAAGAGACATAGAGGAGCTCTCTGAGCATGTAGCCCAGGCCGGTATGACCCTGACCTTGAGTAGCATCTTACCCTCACCAAGAATGATGCCACAATATGAAGACAAGATGATCAATTTCAACAATTGGCTTAAGTATTGGTGTCATTCAAAGGGGATCCAATGCCTGTCAGCCTGGGATGACATGCTCGACAAGCTACGATGCTTCGCTAGGGACGGCTTGCACCTGTCACCCCTGGGCTTTCGGATATTGGCAAAGGCTCTTGCTACCCCCATAGTGCCTTTTTTAGGCAAGGTTCAAAAGACAAACCCACCTCCATAGGTATCACAAGGGATAAGAAACTAAGAGTAATGCTACTCAATGCCAGAAGTCTAAACCTCAAGATGCACGCACTCAAAACTCTCCTTAGCATGGAGAACATTGATATCTGTGCAGTAACAGAAACCTGGTTCAAGGCATCCGAGATCATCCCAGCACTACCAGGTTATACCTCATACCATGCTTTTCGGCCCCAAAACTTGGACCGAACCACAAAAGGAGGGGGAGTATCAATATTCGTCAAAGATACCCACACCTCCAGGTTGGTGGCACAGCACGAAGCATCAGAGACTATCCATGTGCAAATAACTGTGGGTAAAACTGCCTTCCAGTTTATAGCCTGCTACAGACCACCCTCCCAAACACAGGAACCCCACTTGGCCTTCCTGAGAATACTGGAAAATATGAAGGTCTCTCCAAACACCATTATATTGGGTGACTTCAATTACCCAAACATAGACTGTGAGCATTACTCTAGCTCCAACACCCTAGCCCAAAGGTTCCTAGAATTTATAAACTCAAATGCTATGGAACAACTTGTTACCACTCCCACAAGAGGGGAAAACATACTGGACCTGATCATCACCAATATGGGGACACTATGCTCCAGACCAGAAGTGTATCCCTCACTGGTAAGATCAGACCATAAACTAATCTCACTGGATATTCACATCCTGACCCCACCCCCTGCTCAGAAAACCACAGTGAAAAACTTCTCTAAAGCAAATTTCACACGCCTCAAAACCGAGGCGAAATCCTTCAAAGCCCCCGGGCCTGTGGAAAATACGGCCCAGACCACAGAATCCTTTATAAATGCATTCTATGAACATCTTCAGGAATGCATGGATCATGCAATCCCAAATAAAACCAAGACCCAATCTTCCAAAGGCAGATGTCCTGTCTGGTGGACCCCAGCCATAAACAATCTATACAATAGAAGGAGGAAGCTACTACATGATAGAGCAAAATCCCAAAAAGGGAAGGCATCTCTGATCAGTATTAGCAAAAAACTACGGGCACTCATAAAATCGTCTAAGGCCAGCTTCGAGAGAAAAATTGCACAGGACACTAAGGATAATCACAAGGCTTTCTTTAGTTATGTTAGGAACCTGGGTGGGAATTCCCAGATATGCTCAGAATTAGTCCAAAATGACAAAAAATACACCGAGCCCACAGACATTGCCAACATCCTAGCTGACAGGTTCAGTGCAAACTTCTGCCCCCTCTCCCCACCAAAAGGGCAAATATCTATCCCAACAGAGTGCTGCCCCCCTGACATCTCAGATGCTCAGGTAAGAGCCGCCTTCTCCAAAGCAAAAAACACAGCATCAATGGGACCAGATGGTGTCCCGGGCTGCGTCCTACATGAACTCCAAGAAGAGCTAAACCCAAACATAAAACTACTGTTCAATCTTAGCCTTACTACAGGATATGTACCCAAAGAGTGGCGTACAGCAACAGTGGTCCCTCTCCACAAAGGTGGTGCCTCAACGGATCCTGGAAACTATCGCCCCATAAGCCTGACTAGCTAGGTCTGCAAAGCTATGGAAAGGATCATCATGGACCTCATAAATAAAGATATTGGGGACCTACAGACACTGGATCCTACCCAGTTTGGCTTTGTTAAGGACAGATCCTGCCTCTTAAACCTGGTTGATTTCTTTGAAACAGTCACCAAGGCCATTGACGAGGGGAAGGTGGTCCACACAGCCTACCTGGACCTCGCAAAAGCCTTCGATACAATACCCCACTGGCATTATTGATAAGCTCACCAGCTTAAATATAAACCCCTATGTCACTAGATGGGTTGCAAACTGGCTCAAGGACAGAACCCACATGGTTAGAATTGCTGGAGCCATGTCAGACTCCAAACCAGTTACAAGTGGCGTCCCACAAGGCTCAGTCCTGGGACCTCTCTTGTTTGGTATATATTTCTCGGGTACAGGCCAACACGGAAGGACTGTGGCTGACCAAGTTCGCAGATGACTGCAAACTGGGTGCCATAATCAACTCTCCAGCCGACACAAGCATCCTCCAAAAGGGCCTCATAGAAACAGACAACTGGTGCCAGAGCCATGGCCTCAAGCTAAACGCCAAAAGTGTATAGTCATCCCCTTTGGCAAAAACAAAGTGCCCACAAATTACCACATAGGTGGTAATCCATTAAGTACAGAAGAAGTAATTAGGGACCTGGGGACCCAAGTTGATAGCAATCTCTCATTTGACAACCACGTGGCCAAAGTGGTTAGAAAAACATTTTATATAGCCCACCTAATCATGAAGGGATTCACATCTAGATCAGGGGAGGTCATCGTGCCTCTTTACTCATCCCTCATCAGGCCCATAATTGAGTACAATGCCCTTTTTGGGATGTACCTTACCAGACACCTGCAGCAACTGGAAAGACCCCAAAAGTACCTCACCAAGAGGATCAAAGGGCTCAAACAGATGCCATATGCTGCCCGGTTAAAGAAACTCCAGCTCTACTCAATGGCATACCGCCTGCTCAGAGGCGATCTGTGCCTGACGTATAAAGCCATGTCCAACCCAGAATTAATGGACATGCTGCACCTCAGAAAATCCAAATCCCATCGAGCTACGCTCAAGAGACTTGAACCTCAGCACTGAAATAAATAGGACATGCTGGAGGGACAGATTCATAACCCAGAGGCTCCCTTCACTCTGGAATAAAATCCCAGTCCAGGTTAGGCAGAGTCCCACATTGACTCTCTTCAAGAGGAATCTTGATGAGTGGATGGGAGATCATAGGTTTACCCCGGCTATCACTTCTGTGTCACTGTTAGACAGAGGCACAGTATACTAACCTCAAAAAAAGGCATAGCAAAATTAATTTAAAATGGGTGGCGAAAGCCAAACACACTCTGGCTAGGCTTATAAATGCCCTAGGGCAGATAGCCTAGTATGAACCTATGAACCTATATGATGGGGTGGAAATACTGGGGAAGAGATACTACATCAGCACAGAGAGTATGTTTGTAGTAGATACTTATTACATATACATGTGTGTGTGCTACAGGCTGCAACTACTGCGGGCAATAAGCATAGTGAGAGAGGCTTCATAATGTGGAGCAAAACACTTATGAGTAACAGTGTGACCTGTGGTAGCCTTGTTGTACAGCCAGAGCCTGATTGAGCGAACCTATCCCACAGGAAATTGAGGTATGTGTTTAAGGTACGTATGGTAGCCAAGCAAGGTAGAGTGTACATTTACCATTATGTCAACCAGTTGGACCACCGCCAAGTCATGTGTTATGTTATGGAAGTCATCTTGAACATGTGTGATGGCAACACTTGTTAGCACAGCCTCCATATGTGTAGTTACTTATGCAGCTGTGCTAATCTGTAATATCAGTAGCAAATGATTGTGTACTGTAGTCTAATATTACCAGGCCTCCTTTGAATTACATAATTTAAAATCCTCTGTGAATGCATAATAATGCATGACCTGACACTCTATGCACTTTCTAGTGCTGTAATAGGAATATGTAACTGTCTTACTATTTGTAGGCCTTTGACTTCCATCACTGAAAAGCAGACAGTCCATCTGAAATGCTTTGGGTGGATAAACAGGTGACGAGACAGTCATTCATATCAGAATTCACAATGGTGATGTGCACATACATGTATTTGAAATGCTAGACAACACTGGATTTGAACCTAGGACCATGAGTACCAAAAAGTAATGTTTGCAAAGTATTTAACAAACTGAGCTACAAAATCACTACTGCAGGAGGTGTATTTTTAAATATACAACTACAAACTTACATGCAGTTACATACCTCACTTATATCTATTATTATGTGCATGGCTTTATAGGGATGTATTTCTTCACCAGAGTCCCAGTTAAACACCGATTTTTCCACTAATGTTTTAGCAGGTATCTTTTTAAATGTTGCAGATATAATAATTGCACAGTTACCTGCTGTTAGAGACATCACTTACATCCATTATTATGTGTCTGAATTTATAGTAATGTATTCCTATACCAGAGTTCATGTTACATTCCCATTTTTGTATTAGTCTTTTATCAAATTTGTGTGACACGGCACCATGAGCAGCATTGCTAAAACATGCTTAATGACAGGAAAATGGCAAGTATTATGTTCTGCTTAAAACACCTCCATTAATGTACAGCAGTGTGGCTTGGTGGGTTGAATCACTGGTCTGCAGGCGTGGTAGTCCTGGGTTTGAAATAGGGCACATGTGTACTTTTTGAATGTGATTAATATTTTTCACAAACATATATCAATATAGCATCACTTCATTTAACTGAGCTTAGCACTGCTGTGCATCACACAGCACTGTGCAAAAAATCTTTAAAGAAATGAAAAATGGGGGCATAGGACAGTGGTGAAATGGGGTGCAAGCAGGGGAAAAACATAGTGAAAGGCAGATAGGTATGTTCAGGAAAGGTGAAGGAAAGAACCATAGCTATCCATTTGGCAACAGCTGTGCACTTTAGTGAATTTGGACTGTCATCCCCAGAGACAGGGGTGAGTACAACATAAGTGTGTTGTAAAGCCAATTGGACCAAATTGTGTGTACAGTGGACACATGTGAAATGAAGAGCTATGTATGGGGCATTATTTTTTGGGGGGACAGGTGCCCATTTTTTTAAGGTGAGAGTGGAATGTTGTGGAAGGGACATAGGTACATGTGGGGGAGGTAAGTTGTGAAGGTGAGGAAGTTTTTTCAGACACACAAAATAGACAAGACAGCAGACAGGGTTGATGTATGACACAAAAGGGGGGTGAACACCTTGGTTGGGAGGGTGTTGTGGAATCCCAGTCCCATGGACATCAGACACGGTAGCAGTAGACTCAAGTCCTCACCCATGGGATTGTCGGCACTGTACCTTCACTGATCCTGTGGAGGCAGTGTCCGACATCAGTGCCTGAGGCAAGAATGCCCCACCAGGATGGACAGCATGCTTCCCATCTAGCATAGACATGCACTGAGAGTGCAGCACAGCAGCCCATACACCATGACTGGCAGTTCCTCGCTGCTGACATAATCATCCCTACATTTCCACTCCCAGAGGGGGGGACCAACCCCAGCCTGTGGGACAGAACTACCCAATGGCTCAGATACTGCAGGGACAGCAGAGCAGCACCACCAGACTGCGGCACAGACATGCTGGGCTCTGGTGCCACAGCCAAGGGAACCAAAGTGTGTGGATTATCTGGAATCAGCCTATCTTGTCATGCTGTAGTAAATTAAATATAAACATAAGGTAAAAAAACATAACCAAACAAATGTTAGTATTAACATAATAGAAGATAATAATGATTAATTGAAAGAAATAGAAAGGAATATAATGAAGAACACACCAATAACATAAATGAAAGCATTTTAACAGCAACGCAATATGAAATTATTCATAAGGCCAATATAAGGGGTAGCTACAAATAATATATTAATATCAAATCATAATAATAAATATAATTAATAAATTAAAGAAGAAAAGGGGTGGGCTGAGAGAGAAAAAAACATTAGTCACGTTGCAGGTAATATTACTATGCAGACTGCGACTACATACTTCCACATATCTAAGATTTCAGTTGTGAATACAGTGACTGCAAATATTGTATAGATGATGTTGCACATACATAACTCTCAACCTGTTAGCAGGGGACATTATGAGCCAAGCCCTACCAAATGGTGATACAAAGGCACAACTACAGGGAACATTTCTATATAGTGTGCTCATATATTAGCAGCAATGTGTTCTGATAATGGATTTGTCAATAAATTGCATTTCAAGTAATGCCAAATATCTGCTAAGTGAGAATATGGGGCAGTAGTGATTACATTCTGCAAAAATGATGAACGTTGATGGGTATGTTCGTGTACACTAATTACACTAGACAGCTGGTCATTTCTCAGCTGGCTGCCATGGGATTTGAACCTACAAGCATTGACTACAGGAATAATGTGCACTTTATTTGAATATAATGAATTCTCAAAACACGATATCCTTTAAGACTTGTATTACAACACTCCTCATTACCTAGAGGAAAACAGTTTTGGTACTTACTTTCCTCACTTGCTTAGAAAAAAACAGCTTTTGTACTCACTTTCCTCACTTATCTAAAGGAAAACATTTTTTTATTCAGGCATGTCCAAGGGTCAGCTGCCAGTGTTCTCTCCTGTCTATCTGATGAATCTGGGCATCTTGGGGCAATGTAGAAATTGCCTCATGTACACAGACAACTCTCTCCTCCTACCACCCAACACTACAACCTGTGAGAGATGCACTTATCTAGCCAAACTGGAGGTAAAGTTCTCTCCAACCAAGACTGAACTTGACAGTCAAGAGGAGAAGGTAAACACTTGCACCACACCACACTCATCACATAGTCTCACTAAATCTACACCACCAAAATCCACACATAGAAGCACAAAAACATTCGCGGAGGCTCTCAATAATAATCAGCTCAAGCAACAGAGACCTCCAAAGCAGAAATGCAAGCAACCTCCACCCCCCCAACACAACCCAAATGATACATAACCCACAGACTCTGTGTGCCACTCAACCACAGTCAATAAGGCAAAACAACGTACCCAACACACTAGTCATATGTGACTCTATAGTCAGGCGCACTGATGTTCCACTCACCAGGCTAAACAAGGAGAAGATTACTGTCAGCTGCCTGTCAGGTGCCAGGATCTGCCACATAACCCACGCACTCAGGTCACTCCACAACAAGTACAAATATGACTCTGTCATTGTCCATGTTGGTGTGAATGACCTGAGATGTACCTCCCTGGACTACATGAAAAGAGACATGGAAGAGCTCCCTGATCTTGTAGCCCAGGCAGGTATGACCCTAGCCCCGAGTAGTATTCTGCCATCGCCCAGAATTATACCGCAGTACAAGAAAATGATTGACTTCAACAATTGGCTAAGCTTCTGATGTCATTCTAAAGGGATCCAGTATCTGTCTGCCTGGGATGACATGGTCGACAAACCACGATGCTTTGCCACAGATGGCCTGCACCTGTTGCCCCTGAGATTCCAGATACTGGCTAAGATTCTAGCCACCCCTATAATGCCTTTTTTAGGCAAGGTTCAAATGACAAATTCACCACTGTAACAGGAACAGGCAAGCAAAAACTGAGGGTGATGCTACTCAATGCTAGAAGTCTAAATCTCAAATGCACTTACTTGAGGCACTCCTTAAAATGGAGAACATCGATATCTGTGCAGTGACTGAGACCTGGTTCAAGGCTCCAGAGAGCACCCCTGCACTACCAGGCTATAACTCATACCACACTTTTTGGCCATGTAACCTGGACCGGAACACCAAAGGCGGAGGTGTGTCCATATTCATTAAGGATATCCACACCTCCAGGCTAGTTGCTCAGCATAATGCACCCGAGGTTATCCAAGTGCAACTAACTCTGGGCAAAACTGCACTCCAAATTGTAGCTTGCTACAGATCCCCCACCATGCCCCAGGATTCCCACACCTCTTTTCTGGATGTACTGGAAAATATTAGTCTCCAACCAAACAACCTAATAAGGGGTGATTTCAACTACCCCACCAGTAACTGGGAAAACTACTCATGTACCAACTCCTTTGCTCAACGCTTTCTGGAATTCATAGACTCCAATGCCCTGGATCAACTTATCCTTACCCCCACCAGGGGCAACAATATCCTAGATCTAGTCATTACCAACATAAGTGTTCCACACCTGAAGTCAATGCCTTATTGGTCCGATCCAACCATAAGCTAATTACCCTAGATATCCATATCCTGCCCCCAACCCCCATTAAGGAAACCATGGTAAACAATTTCTGCAAAGCCAACTTCATGCCTCTTAAGACAGAAGTGGTGAACTTCATGACACCCACGCAGATGGACAATACAGTTACGACAACTGAATCCTATACAATTGCATTTTATAAGCACTTACACGAGTGCATGGATCGTGCTATCCCAAGCAGAACCAGGGCGCTATCCTCCAAAAAAAGAAAGTCAATCTGGTGGTCCCCTGCCATAAACAAATTGTACAACAGAAGGAAGAAACTGTTGCAAAAGAGAGTAAAATCCCATGAGTGGAAGAGCTCCCTGGTCAGCCTCAGTAAGAAGCTGTGATCCCTGATAAAATCCTCCAAAGCTAGTTACGAAAACAAAATCACCACTGATTCTAAAGACGACCACAAAGTATTCTATAGCTATGTTAAGAATCTCAATGGCAACACTCAGATCTGCTCTGAGTTACAGCACAATGGCACTAAATATACAGACCCAACTGATATTGCCAACATCCTGGCAGATTGGTTCAGTGCTAACTTTACCACCCTCTCACCCCCTAAAGAGCCCATCTCTATACCGGAAGAATGCAAAGTTCCTGTAATCATGGCTGCACAGGTAAAAAACACACTCTTCGAAGCCAAGAACACAACATCCATGGGACCAGACAACATCCCAGGCTGCATTCTACATGAACTACAGAATGAACTGGCACCCCACCTAAGTACCATGTTCAATCATAGCCTCACCTCTGGCTTTGTGCCAGCTGAATGGCGCACAGCAATGGTTATCCCACTCCACAAGGAGGGAGCCACCACAGACCCCAGGAACTACTGCCCCATTAGCCTGATGAGCCTGGTCTGCAAGGCCATGGAACGTATCATCATGGAACTTATAACCAAAGACATTGGTAATCTCCAAACTCTGGACCCCACCCAGTTCGGGTTTGTAAAAGGCAGATCATGTCTCCTAAACCTGATAGACTTCTTTGAAGCAGTCACCAAAGCCGTAGATGAGGGTAAGGTAGTTCACGCAGGTTATCTAGATCTTGCCAAGGCTTTCAACACCATCCCCTACTTATAGATAAAGTCACTAAACTAGGTATAAATCCCTATTTCACAAGATGGGTTGCCAACTGGGTCACTGACAGAACCCACACTGTGAAAGTAGCAGACCCCAAATCCGACTTTAGACCAGTGACAAGTGGAGTACCACAGGGTTCAGTCCTGGGTTCTCTCCTGTTTGGTATCTACTTCACTGAAGTACAGGCTAACACAGAAGGTCTTTGGCTAATGAAGTTCGCAGATGACTGCAAACTAGGAGCCATAATCGAAACTCCTAACGATGTGGACATCCTACAAAAGGGCCTCACTGAGACAGATGCCTGGTGTCAAAGCCATGGCCTCAAGCTCAATGCCAAAAAGTGCATTGTCATCCCCTTTGGTAAAAACTCTGTACCCATGAACTACAACATAGGTGGTAGTAAAATTAACACTGAAAGTGTGATAAGAGACCTTGGTTCACAGGTGGACAGTAGTCTCTACTTTGATAATCACATCACCACAGTAGTCAGGAAATCCATCTACGTGGCACACCTCATCACAAAAGGTTTCTCATCCAGAAAAAAAGAGGTTATTGTTCCCCTCTACTCATCACTCATTAAACCCATTATAGAGTACAATGCCCCTTTTGGTATGTACCTCACAAGACATCTACAACAACTGGAAAGGCCGCAAAAATACCTCACAAAGAGGATTACCAGCCTCAAACAGATGCCCTACGCAGACCGTCTCAAAAAACTCCAGCTTTACTCCGTCACATATCGTCTACTCAGAGGTGATCTCTGCCTAACATACAAAGCTATGTCAAACCCAGAGCTGTTGGACATGCTCCACTTAAAGAAGTCCCAAGCCCTCTGAGATACACGCTCTAGGGACCTAAACCTTGCCACCACAATAAACAGAACATGCCGGAGGGGACAGATTCCTGTCCCAGAGACTTTCCATACTCTGGAACAAGCTACCTATCTATATCAAAACAAAGCTCCTCATTAGTACTCTTCAAGAAAAATCTTGATTATTGGATGGGAAATAGGAAATTCACTCCGGGGATCACTTCTGTGGCTCTGCTCGACAGTGGCACATGAAAATAATTTTCTTGGGTGGCAAAATCCAGGGTACCTTTTTGGCTGGGCTTGTATAGGCCCTAGGGCTGATAGCCTAGTACCTACCTATGAATGTATGAACCTATGAAATAGTACATTTACACACATATATAACTGTGTGTGGTATCAGACTGGAAACCAAATGCAGTGACCACATGAAAAATGAACACTTTATTTGAAAACACTAGCTATCAAAGGACCATCTCCTTTTACACTGTAATGCTTAATGTCAAATGAAATCTGGCAGTTACACACATGTATGACTGTGCAGGACGTCTGTTAACCTAAACGCATACCCCGTTCATTTACTGAGTGATATCTACAGCATATTTCAGACAAAATGATCAGAACACAGGCTTGAACCTTAACCTGGGTATTGCACTACATCTATTTCTAAAATTTGTTGCTGCATTATTTTTAGCTAATATGTAACAGTTGACTGGTGCCAGATTAGAATACACTTGCAGTGATTACAGGAATAATGGACACTTATTTGAAAAGATTACCTATGAAAGCACAATCTTGTTTTAAACTTTATTAATAATGTTTCTTAAAATGTGGCATTAGACACAGGACAGCTGTGCAGGACTTCAGTTAATTTACCCATATACCATGTTCATTTACTGAGTGGAATATACAGCATTATTTCAAACAGAATGGACAGAACACAGGCTTGAACCTTACTCTGTGTATTGCACTACATTTATTTCTGACATTTTTGCTGCATTCTTTATTCAGTTACATGACTGGTGTCAGATTAGAACACACATGTAGTGAATACAGGAATAGTGAACACTTTATTTGAAAACATTACAAAGCACCGTCACCCTTTAAAATCTATTCATTAATGTTGCTTTAACTCTGGCATGAGGACCGTGGATAGCTGTGCAGGACTTCTGTTAAATTACCTATATACCTTGGTTGTTTATTGAGTGCAACCTACAGCACATTTCAGACAATGAGAGGACAAGAACAGTGACTCTTAATCTGGGTAGACCCCAGCATTAACTGATCTTTGGAAGCTATACTACACAGTACTGTGTGCCTACTTGTTTTAAGTCACTTTCCCATTTCAGGTAGGCTCTGATACATTAATAAAGTAGTAAGATGTCCCAGGTATGTCATACCTAACTGTTAAGACTGCAAACTTTGTAATTAATTTATTGTATAATTACATTACACATTAAGTTATTACTTTGATGTTTTTTTACTTATCACATGATTGCCTCATCCTGGCCAGGCACCCTGCATGGGACAAGATATTGTGAGCCCTCTCTTCTGCAGTTGAGGTGAGATAATCAAACCATTATGCATACCAGTTTTGCACAGATGCAGCTTGTATATTTCTAAATTACTGGCAAACATACTTACATATCTGTGTGGTTTTGCCCAGCCCTAGCATCTTGGACCCCGGTGTCCAAGGTTCCCCTCTTTCTATGCCTTAGGTCGTCATAGTGGTGACAACACTGCTCACCAGTGTGGGTGATACCAGTAGCACTGGTAAGCTCTCTGGCTAAAAGATCCCAGGCCTCAGACTTACACTCTGAGCCCTGGTAGTCACCCTGCAGCAGCCAGGGTTCATAATTCTTAACCAGGAGTCTAACAAAAAATTCTAGATCCTGCACTCCCCACTTCTACGCATGAAAGTGCACTCCTTCACCAACAGCACCAGGCATATCCACAGCCAAGTTAAGACTCCAATGAATGATGTAAAATTCCCACCTATTGGCCTTTAAATCAGCTGCATTCCCACTCTTACACACCATGCTGCAACTTTCTAAAAAGCGCCAAGCAGCTTACCATCATGAAAACTGGAGCAAACTATGTCTAAAGGATAGTGAAGGGAACTCGTATATCTTCACATATACTACAAAGGTGCCTGTAAGAGTAGCACAGCTTCACTGTATGGGTTTGCACATTGCTAAGCACTGTAGGACTACAACAAGTGAATGCATCTGGTTTCTATTTTTAGATGTCTGGCGGGTGTCTGCTGTATATATATATATATAAGTGCAGCTCAGCATCACTAAGCAATGTGCTGCACTACACAAATAAGCAGATGAAAAAATAATTAATTAAAATTGATCACATCCAGTTTCTATTTTTAGATGTCTAGCAGATGTCTACTGTATCTGTGAGCAATGCTAAGCATAGCCACACAACATGCCGCACTGCGCGAACAAGCACATAAACGTAAATAAAATTAAAATTGCAATTTCATTAAGTAATATCTGTTGTTCATCTTTCGGTCCAGGTTAATGGTCCAAAAGGTATTGTGCTGTGTTTACCAACTGTCCAGAAGTTTTCTGGACAGTCCATAAGTATGACACAGCCTCTGCAGTGTTGCTTACACTGATTCAAAATCCATGTTACTGTGCTGTCCCTCAGCAGTGTGCCATAATTAAGATGTATAGTGCGCTGCTGAGGAGGAAACATGACCATGTACATGTGTACATTCTGAGAGCCTACATGTATTTTAGTAAATCCAGGGAAATGTCTGTTTTCTGCCCTGAACTAGAACTTTCAGAACTCCAAGAAAATGTCCTAAAAATAATACTCCATTAAAACAAAAATGAAAAAGGAAAGAAACAATGAAGCTATACAGAATCAGTGTGCTAAACTATCTGTTATAGCAGCTCTCTCAAGAAGCCCTAACCTAATCTTCATTATCTCTAAAATTTCATAAAGAAACACAAGACTGTTTTTGCCCTAATATGAAACTTTTTAAATTCTTAGAAAATATGTTATTAGTTGAAACAGATCAGAGTTAAACAATAAGGTGGCAATACTGAGTTATGCCAGTTTGCAATCTATGTTAACATTGCGTAGGTCTAAAGTAGTCTTTTAGTAGCTGTTGTTAGCCCATAGAATGTATCACAGGGTACATTTCTGAGTGACTTCGAGGAACATGGACACAGGCAATGGACCATACCTTTTACATTACACCACTGATGGGTAAAAACTGAACTCTCAAGCTTCAATTGCTTAATTTTCACAGGCATGAAGATAGGGATCCCTTTGTTGCACTGTTAAAGCTGAAATGATGTCACAGGACCTGAAAATTTTTGGACGAGCAATCTCTGCCTATCCAAGCGTTTTATGAGTTCTGTCACATACCTGAACATGTCATAAATAGGAGAATGTCACAATCCTTTGTGTTTTGATAAAATCATGTTTCTGTGTCAAGAGTGTATTTAGTTTATTGTGACATAGCCAACCATGTACAAGAATGTGATATAAAGGAACTTGAGCAAGATGGAGTGTATAAGTATCTGGGAATAGATGAAGGATCACCAATAAAACATGAACAAATGGGAATAAAACAGGAATATTTTAGAAGACAAAAATTAATATTGAAAAGACCTTTGACATCTAGGAATGACTTCCAGGCAATAAATCACAAAATGAAGCAGCTTTTCAGGCAAAACAATAAAGCCCTGAGCAGGGCAAGCTTAGAAAATTGTGAAAAACCCACAAATGGCTCAGCACACTTCAGTTCACCTTATTCCACAGAAACACAGCACATTAACGCTCCACCATACGTTTTTGTTTTAAAAATCACTTCCTCAGATTTAAAACAAAAACGTATGGTGGAACGTTAATGTGCTGTGTTTCTGTGGAATAAAGTGAACTGAAGTGTGCTGAGCCATCCGTGGGTTTTTTCACAATTTTCTAAGCTTGCCCTGCTCAGGACTTTATTGTTTTGCCTGATAAGCTGCTTCGTTTTGTGGATTACAAGTTTTATTTGGAAGCTGCTGTTAATTTTGTTTTGTTTTTTCCAGGCAATAAACCAATTTGCTCTTCCTGTCCTAATTTACAGGCTTGGAGTAATTGATTGACCCCAAAAGATATTGGGTCAGTTGAGCAGGAAAACAAGAAAAAATGCTTTATGCTTATCAAATGATTTATAAAAATCAGTGTATAGCAAGATTATATATTCCCTGTTCAGAATGAGGTATGGGCCTCCTCAAAATTGATAATGTGTGTAAACCCACAATCATAGGACTGCATACATATCTGCTTACCTCACAAGATCCAAACATAGTGAAAGTTTTAAGACATGAGGAAAAAAATCTAAGATGACTCCCCTGCTTAGTTTAGCTGAAGCATTTTGGTGTCACGCAGGAATGGAAACCAAAGCAGAAGTACATGAAAATCAGGCAGCAACTGAATGTGTCAAAAAAACAAAAGAAAGAATATAAGATGAAGGATCAGGTGAGAAGGCAAGAAATGTGGAAAATACATAAATATAGCTGCAAGAACAGAGAACTTTTAGACCAACCTCATGTAGATCAGGACCGAATGCAGGAATGTTTAAGGTGAGGTGAATTTAAACCCAAAGACAAAAGGTTAATATTGGCAGCCCAACATAGCAGATTATGTACAAGTTGGTTCATAAAGTACACTGAACATGTGAGAAAAACAGAGAAATGCAGGTTCTGTAAATCAGAATTGGAAACAGTCGCACATCTTGTTACTGGGTGTGATACACTAATAGCAGAAGGACTGGTTACTGAAAGGCATAATAATATGGCAAGACTGTTACATTGGGGATTGTGCAAACATTATAATATTGAAGTAGCTGAGAAGCATTGGAAACATTAGCCACAAAGCATTATAGAAAATGATAAAGTGTATATCACATGGGATCACCCATTTGCCAACAGTTCAAAAAACAGATGCGAGAAAAACAGATATATTAGTCCAGAAAAAGAAAACAAAAGTAGCATTGATCATTGAAATTGCTATAGCCATTCACTACAATGTCCTGCATACAGAGAGACACAAAGCTATAAAATGCCAGGATTTACAGGCAGAAATGAGGGCAATGTGAAAGAAGGACACCCAGACAGTTCCAATAGTAGGAGAAGCAATGGGTCTTATAAAAAGAATTTATAGTCATACTTAGATATGTTGCCAATCTACATGTAACTCTGTATGAATTGCAGAAGGAGTCAATTCTGGGCACACTGCGGGTGCTGTGAAGAGCACTTCTGGCTAGTATCAAAGACTGAAACAATACTAATTTCATGAACTTTAATCATACTTTGACTTAGGAATGGGCTCCATTCCTGTCATGATATAAGAAACCCAAGAGACTTGGAGAAATAAAACCGTGAGATTTTTTTTGTAGATACTACATGCATTTATGTGGGCAATCTTCAGGCTCATCATTTCCCACAATCGTATATAATCTGGGTGTATAATCTTAGTGTTCGACTGATCAGGCCCATGACTAGGCTGAACACCTCCACATTTAAGTGGGGAGTCCTTGAGAACCATGTTTATAAGAGAAAATAGCACTGATTGTCATTACACTTCCATCTGTGTTTGTTTTATACATTGTAAAGGTATTTTTTTATTTTTTCTAAGAATAATAAGTAAGCAAAAAGGGTAGATGTTTGCAAAAATAGTCCTGAACTTGATGGTGACTCATGTAAGAAAACAGCATCCATCCTGGGGAAAATTAAACCATGAGACAGAATGTTATAGGATCAGAAATGTGGAAAATGGCAAGGTAAATAACGTCTCACCTAGCGGTTGCTAGAGTTTGGGTGATAAACCACTGCCTCCTCTGAGTGCCTGCTCAACTATAATAAGCATTAAGTCCCTTAACAAACAGGTTTTTTTTTTTTTTTAATTAAACAACCAGATTATGTAGTAGGAACATTGAGAACAGTTTCTAATCCAGATAGATCAAAGATCATGTACATATGAGCATGTGAATTAATTCATGAATACACATGTATGTTGCAAAGAAGTATGTTGATGCATGTTATCCATGTTTTTGAAAATGGATATTTCTTTAATAGTAATAGGAAATCCTTAGCTTATTTTTGCCTGAAATGTCATGGAAATGCATTTTGATTGCCACTGCATTTAGATAAGTAAGTATGACAATAAAAGAGCACAATGTTCATGTATTTCTGCTACAGGACACAATGAAAATGCTCTAGCAGAAGAAATCAACAAGCATTTGAATTTCTGTATTTCAGCTCAAGCACTCTTGGGCAAACATTTCCTACTCTGAAAATAGGTAAACAAAAAACGTGAAACAGGAAAAACACAGTAGGGTACAATGCATAAAAAGGTTGGGGAACAGTTACATGCACAGAGGGAAAGGATTTTGTCAAACATATTTCTAAACTGCTTCAGTTTGTTATAGCTTTGGCTTTCCTTTGTGTGCTTTCCTTTGGCACACCTAAAAGTGGGCACATTATTACATGGAAGATAAAAAAGTTGCCAAAAATTAAACAAATAAATCAAAATGGTGTAATTATGAGCATGTATTTTCAGCATGAGTGGATGAACACACACACACACACACACACACACACACACACACACAAGTGCATATATATCTATATCTATATCTATATCTATATCTATATATATATATATATATATATATATATATATGTTGTGTCTTTCGGCTTATCCCGGTTACGGGTCGCCACAGCGAAACTCCGGTCCGCTAATGTTTGGCAGTGAATTTTTACGTGCCGAGTTACCAGCTCTGACGCACAACCTTCAACGAAGGCATGCCCATTCACGCATGCCTCCACACAGAAGACGCTCCAGCTGAGAACCGAACGGGACAACGTGTTGCTGTGAGGCAACAACGCTTCCGCAGCACCACTACCGCGGATATATATATATATATATATATATATATATATATATATATATATATATATATATACACACACAAACACACACGTACCCCACCGATGTTACCAGAGCTATAAACACAGCAGATGGAAGGTTTAAAATTGTATTAACATTTCACTTAAATAATAAGCAGGCTATTTTTTAAATGAAACAAATTTAGTATTTCTTTTTTCAACATTATTTCCCTAGAATGTTGAATTAAAGAAATTCGGTATTTCTTTTTTTTCAACATTCTAACAAAAAGAAGCCCCTCAGTCTAAGAATGTCACATTTGACTTTGCCCCCACACTACCACAAACATCATGTTGGTAAAGACAAGAGTATGAACAGGAAAAACTTCTAACAGAAAAATAAGGTGATATTTGCTAAACCACAACCCCCCCCCCCCCCCCCGTGAGTGGGGAGGGGGTTGTACCACCTATGCCCTCTTCTTAGTACAATTAATTCTAAGGTCACTGCACCACAAAGTAAAGGGAAAAATCCTTCTCACAGCAGCTCTGAGTGAGGTGCACAAGTCTATAAGTGAACCATTAAAAAAAAAAGCATTCAGCAAAAAATATGTCCAGTATCAGTTTCACTGCTGAGACAATTATATATGATGCTGAGAATTGAAGACACACTTTCTCGGACTGTCCAGGCAGTGTGATGATGTGTTTAACTTTAACTTGTCTGTGCGTTTGTTTACTGCTGGCAGGAGAAAGAGAAATAGGCAGACAATGTATGGTGTTGGGGGGGGGGGGGGTCAGATACGTCCTTGATTTTTAATCATATTTTAGCTCTGTCCCTTTTGGAGAAATTGGGGCGTATTATACTTAAGTAAATAATGACAATAGAGCGCTAGTCTTCTTTTACTTTAGAACATGTATATTAATTCACACTCATTGTCAACATCTCAAGATAATAATACTAACATTTCCCTGATTGTTGCTAGATTCGTCCCTAATTCTGAACAGGTTAGTGCCTTATTCAGTTGAGAGAAGTGTGTGTGTGTGTGTGTGTGAGAGAGAGAGAGAGAGAGAAATATGTTTAAGTTTCACGTGTTTGATGTATATATTTAAATGTTATAATAACTATAACAAAGTAAAGTGTATGCGAATGTGCATTAAACTGTGCTAACAGTACTGCCGACGGTCAGCTAGGCCTACCCCTCTTTAAACACACTATAATTTCACAGCACGAGCCTCACACAGCATTAACGCACATTGACATGTGTGATCTCACGCACGTATGCGCCGCGCAGTCTAATACCCAAGCACATGCATGCACGTTTACAATAGGAATTCCTTTTTCCCCCCATATGAAACACCGGGCCTATTTTACTGTTTGAAGCCACTAGTATCCTAATGATTTTAAGATACTTTCTGTGATGATTACAGGACATACCTTTCAATAGTCCAGATGTTCGCAGAACGTTCAGATTTTGCCTCCTGGTTTTTGCTCTGCACCTTATAAAATATGTAGTTTTCTGATAAATCATTGAGGATTAAAGTCACTAAATGATGACGTATATTTCGAATTTCAGACTTGATATCCTTCCGAAAATGCACGCTAATACAAAATCTATTATTCTATCAACTTTGTAAGTTTATAAGAGCAATGTTTCAAATTTGTCCCTGACCCCCCCCCCCCCCCACATTTATTTTTGGCTTTCTCCACATTTCTTGCGATTAGAGGTTGAGAGGCATGCTACTGAGTAACCATTTCCCATTTAGCCATGAGATATTAGCACAGTTATTTATATTAGCAGTAGGATCAATACTGCTCTGTACTCTATCATACCCCACACCCCCAAAACCATATTGCTTATTAAGGCCTCTATCTTACAGTATGACCAGGGGAGTCTTAGTTCTAGCCAAAGTCACGCTGGAAAGTCTTCGGCTTGTATAGGACAGATTAAATGCCCTTCCTCAAACAGAGATAGATATAGATTTCAATCAGACGCTCAGATTTAATTAATTGTAGCTCAGTCTTGCAGGACTGGTGCTGCTGTTGCTACAATCAATGCAACTTGCAATAGACTAAACATTCAAGACATCCTTATACCTCTGATTAAAGTGCTATTTTGTATGCAGTTATCACATTCCAGTTTACCACTATCAACTTTGTTTATACGGAGCTGCAGATAGTTTAAATCAACACAGCATATCAAATAAGAATATTTACAACACGGAAAATGTTTTACCATAAAAATATCAACGACTTAAAAATTCCATACTTTGGCGTGAGTTTTTCAGTAGGATGTGTTTAGGCAGCTTTTTGTATAGCACATAATGCCTAACACCAGTGTGCAAAGCAAAGAGAGCTGTGTGAAAACACGCTATGTCTGTCAGTACATGCGTATGCATGTATGTGTGTTTATCTGCATGTGAGGTCACATACAAATCAATGGTATGTTAAGAATCTTCAGTATTTCACCCATACCTCAAGCAAAGGACAATCACTGTTAAACGCATCTCTACATAAACATGTGTTTGACAACTGCTGGGGAATGAAATACATAATATGAACCACTTCCACATAATATGGAACTATAAAAAACAGACGCCTACATTGGATAAAGTGAGAGTCAGTATTAGTTGGGCCCTAAAAGAAAACTTACCCGATGGGAAATGTGTAATATAACATAACTAAGACTGCATATTGAAGGATAAGGCCAGTGAAAATGGGAAATTGGTTAATGCAGAAAAAACTGAGCGCTTAACTTTTTAGGTTAAAAGAATAATGTGTGGAACTTTCAGAGAAATACTGTGATGAAATAATGTATTCGTTACTGGATTCCCCCCTTTTTATTGATGGGTGCTATGTAATAGTTTGTTAAACTGATGCTGTGGTTTAAAACTGCTTTGGTAAGTTACTTCACAAAGTCGTTTTATCATTAACAACGTACTAATGTTTAAAATGTGTTTGGCAGCGTCTAGGTTTGTCACACGTTGGCGTTTGATTAAAAATGAAAGGAATTTGTTGTGGCTGGTCCTCCGGAATCAGAGCAAATATAATTGGCATTGTTTGTGGATATGGCTATAGCCCTCAGCCTCCTACAACCTGACTTACGTACAATGTCAGTAAACTGGAATAATAGTTTGTGCTCAGGAGCACTTTTTAAATGTTTCCACTGTTGACGTGAAATTGAGAGAATATAAAGAGTTGAATTAGCTTGATTTCCGGATACAATAGCTAACTGCTAATGGATACCATTATTTTGACTGAAGTTCAGCTGAAACGAAAAATTAAATTAAAAGAGGATTTTTTTTTTTTGTTTCATTAACCTCGATACAGCACCGATCCACAAAAGGGGTAAAGCAACAGATTGAACCAAACAAGGTGACATCTGTGAAACTTCTGGACAGAGAGATGTGGGATGCTGACAGCAATTACAGAATTAACAATCTGCAAGAACCTTGCATTGGGAGGAGGAGAGTTCTTCCTCTATGTTTTCCCCTAAGATAAAAGAAATAATCCATTCTAGTCCTGCATATACTGGCCAGGAGCATTAAACAGTCAGATAGTAAAGGGCAACAGTTTATGCTGTTGCATACTAGTCCAGCAATGTTTTCTAAAAAAAAAAAATAAATAAAATTACCAAAACATTTCTGAAAGATGTAAAAGATACAAGAAATAAATTTTGAGGCAAGTCATAGACATGTCTAAAAAAGAGAGACAGACAGAGAGAGAGAGAGAGAGAGAGAGAGAGGCAAAGAAAAACAGGGACAATCGAGACATGGTTGTAGATGGTAACCGCAAATAAAAAGTGATATTCAGTACACCAACAATAATGTTGTGTAATCTCGTAGTTCTAGCTATATTTAGCTTTGTCATGAAAAATAGCTCTCAGTATACCGGACATTTTTTTCAAGGATCAAATAAATAAAATCAAACTGATAAAACAGTTTTAAAATACATAAAAGAGAAGACAAATCATTAAAAATAAAAAAAATGACAGCTGGCTGTCGGAGGCGAGAAATACATTAGTACGAAAACTTTTATGGCGGAATGTGCACTCACACAAGCAGTCCCTGCTTCAAACGCAATATCTTAGTGTAGGTTACCTGTAGAGTACCGAATCTTATACTAGTGGACACCAAACCGGCTTGTAGTTTGGAAAAAAATAATAACAAAGACAGACATGTACAAAACAAATAATCTTTTTGAAAAAAAAAGTGTGTGTGTGTGTGTGTGTGTGTGTGTGTGTGTGTGTGTGTGTGTGCGTGTGTGTGTAGAGAACACAACATTAAACACTTTCGGACAATATGTTTCATAATGACTTGTTTTGTCAATGTCTTACCTTTATTTTCTATTAACTAAAATTAAACAAATGTTTGTCATAATGATTTTAATAGTGATTATCATTTTAACGAGTTTATATGTTTGCAATGTGTAGCTTCTTTATCTTCTCTTTTATTAGATAACGTATCTAATACCAACGTTGAACGCATCTTTTATACATACTAATACTTGTCATACCGCGCAAATTGTGCTGCGTGCATAAAAGTTTTTAATGACATTTTTCTAACCTGCAAACACAAGCAGGAGTTATCATTATTATAATATAGGCGTCACTAAAATAAAATGCGCTGCACATATGGTTGTACAGTTCAAACTTTGTCAAACAGGAAGCTAAAGGTGCTCCCACGCGTTTCACTCAAAATTAAAACCAGTAAGATGTAAACCTTTTAAAACACTAACTTATTTGGACTTCAACTAAAATTATACCTTTTACATAACTTTTTACGCAATGATTAAAACTAAGCCTAAATTCATTAACAGCACGTTCTTGACATATAGCTCTACTGTACAACTAACATTTGCAGTCTTGGTGTCATTAAGAATCATTGCGCTCTCTCTCTCTCTCTCTCTCTCTCTCTCTCTCTCTATATATATATATATTGTTTTTGAGTAAAAGTGGTTCTTAACTAGAATAAACAAACATCGTTTAGTCATTTAACAGCCTTATTTTCGTTAGTAATTGTGAACAAGTGTGTGTGTGTGTGTGTGTGTGTGTGTGTGTGTGTGTGTGTGTGTGTGTGTGTGACATACACACGCACCCATCTTCCATTTCAGTCGATTATATAGATACATGTAGATAAAGATAGATCGACATAGATATAGATATATATATATAGAGAGAGAGATAAATATAGATACTGTGGGTTAGGGTCCATGACACAAGTCAATTACAAAACTGTAATTAGGCGATAGACATTATTCTGACCATTTCTGCATGCATACCTTGTACACCTGTTTTCAGCCCTTTTGAGACAAGTATGATGCTGTTTATAATTACTTCAGATTTTAGTAAAGTCTGTGATCTTAGCAGACCTCTAAATCACAAGCCATGTGATGGATGAAATAAGCTGTTAAAATAGCCTGTCAGTAACGTAACAGTTGTTTAAACAGTTAGAGGCAAATTAAAAAAATAGATGGCCATCCGCGTTGTATGCTGAAGTGTCAGCCCCTTACATCTTAAATCAGAGGTAAAGAATGGCAGAAGTAATCAAGGCAAATGTCTAAAATCAGTTACATTTTGGTCTAAAAAATATTGTTTGACTTAGAAAGCAACTAGAGTAAGAATGCATGAACTTGTATGCATTTTTGACGTGGCATAGACCGTAACTGCATTTAATTATTATCTTCTGTATGTAATCCACTGTCGTATTAATCTTAAATAGTGTCAGTGTAATAGGATAGGGGAATTTTTGAGCGAAAAATCAGCGACATCCCTTAAATCCAGACAGCTTAGAAATGTGTGAAGCTGAATATCAGCGATATGCTGGTGGGTATGATTTTGGGCTCAGGTACTTCCTGCATTAGTTTTTCTTGTCGTTTTGGTGTGCAGTCATTCAATTGAATGTTTTTAAAATGGATGGCTAGATAATAATAACCAGATAATGCTAAATAAGACACTATAACATAATTCCCACGCTTAATTTATAGCTAAACTAAAGTCCCTCTCCCGTTTCTGCTCAGTTTATCAGGTACCCATTCACTGCAGACCACCAGAACCCTCTTAGCAGTGACTATTATCTCAGTCCTAATTTGTTTTCAGAGCAATCTGAAAAAAAAATGAAGATATGTAGCATCAAAAAAAGGGGAGGGGGCAAAAAGAAACGATACCCCTTAATGCTGAATACTTCCAAAATATTTTATCAGTTCTCTGCCAGAAATGCGCAACCAACCGGCTTTATTCGTGGGACACAGTTAAACGGTGCTCTTATTAATACAATGCTTACTCAATACATAAGGACATGTTTATTATTAAAATGGCTGTGATTTTTTTTTCCCTGAAAGGATGCAGGTATCGAGGTAAAATCATTGATTATATGCTAAGTAACCTCAACGTTACTTAAATGCAAGAAGCAGCAGTAGAAATAGGGATAACAACAACAGCAACAACAATAGTAGTAGTAATAATAATAATAATAATAATAATAATAATAATAATCATCATCATCATGCAAATTATGTTTGATTCAAACTCGACCCATCACTAGTAATCCGGGCGTTATTTCTCCTGCACCGTGAATAACACCAGATGTCCCATTATTTAATAGCTAGATTGCTGCTAGCCCATATTTTGAAGATTTGGAAAGTCTTTGATGCAGATAAACATGAGAACTTAATATTTCACATTAAAATTTGGCGTATGGAACATTCATTTCGTTATGATTGAATACAATGATTGTTGAAAGAGTTTCCGTTTGTGCTTTAGTCTAATATTACCTAATAACAGAATAATGTTCAAACTTGAAAATATTTATGAAAATCACCTATCAGTAGTAATTGTATCCTTAATAAAGAGTTGATTTTTAAACAAAATATAAAATCTGCAGGAAGATGTGCTACTTTTACAGGATACATCCTAGGAATAAAATCACACAGAGGTACAAACATTTGCAATACAGTTTCCGTTTTTTCCACAGCTGACAACCTACTAAATGCCTCTATTTTGTGTATGCTCCCGTATGCATCCTCAGATGCAAAGCCTGCATGTCTTCTCTGTGTCAGTGGTTTACCCTTAACATGTGCTATGATTTCCTTCCATATCCCAACAGCATGCATAGGTATACTGGAAATCCTCCAAATTTCGCCTCTAGTTATATAGACTGACGTTATTTCCAGAATTAGTTTCTCTGCCCAATGCCCATGAAGTGCTAGGATATATTCTACTTCTCTTGCGAACTTTAAGGGCATACATAATAGAAACTGCGACAAAAACTCAGCCATGTTAAAGTTTTCAGTGTGATACCTTAAACCATCACACAGTGAAAACTCTAGTTTGTCTGGGTTTTTCTTGCAGTTTCTACCGAATGCTTTGTTCGTGTGACCTTTTAACCTTTTGATTTGGTTTATATATTCAAAGTGAGCAGTTCATGTAAGTATAGATGTAGCATTTGAGTATATCTGTTGCTGTGTGTAGATGGATATATATAGACAGATAGATATATAGACAGAGAGACACACCCACGCTGACAGATAGACCGACGAATCGATAGATGCTCTCAGATGTTACATTACTGGTCTCACAAATCACTTAGAAATGTATTTGAGGTAGAAGGTAAGGTATGGTTAGGAAATGTAACAAGCAGCAGTGAATGCTCGCTTTCACTCCAAGAGTAGAGTGTTTGTATGTGTGTATGGCTCATATAGAGGCATGGTGTCAATTTACCTTTTGTTTTCATCAAGTTTTACGCAATGACGTACTTTCACTTAGTTAGGTATCAGTCTGCTCTTAACTGGAAATATAGTTTTTCTACCACACATATAGACCAAATAAGAAGTCTGTGTGGGAAGGCCTGTAACTGAAAAGAGGAAGGTCACGTATGTGCAACTATAACTATCAGATTTGTTTCTTGCCCCCACCTACCACACACACACACACACACACACACACACACACACACACACACACACCTCTTAGCCCAAGAAGTCTGGGAAAAGCCTGCCGTAGTGGGAGTACAAAGGCCCAAAATAGGAATGGATTTTAAATATCGGTCTTATAACCTTAGACAGTTACTAGAATAACTGGATATTATTAAAATGCATTTTTGTAAAGGATATGAAGTCTGAAAATCAAATATAAGGCATATTATTTACTAATTGTATTCATCAATTCATTCCAGTGATTTGCCAGAAAACCAACAAATTTGTGAGGAACAGACCGGAATTTTGAGGCAGAAATCTGAATATTCTGTGAAAATCCGGGCAGTTGAGAGGTATACCCCCAGCCCTAAGACACACACTCACATATATACACAGGATACAGTTTTAACTATGCAGTCTAGTTATTCATGTCACCTAGCCTAACAGAAGAATATGATTTTTTATTATACTGATTCATGCTAATGATTTTTTATGAAAAAGTTAAACAGTAACTTTTACTTCATTTACTTTAATTTTAAAACCTCCTGAGGACGAGAAGTGCAATCCGACAGTGTTAACCGTGTCACAACACTCGGCTGTCATTGTCTTTTTCTGAACAACAAGGGTGTGTATAACAAAGTCATGTTATGATGTTTTGTATTATATTAATTTGGTCATTCTTAAGATGAAACTTGAGTTGACAGGAAAATGTAAGAATGTGTGTGTGTGTGTGTGTGTGTGTGTGTGTGTGTGTGTGTGTGATATACTGTAAAAAGATGCACACTGTGGTGTTATGTGTAATGCTTGTAGTTTTAAAATAGGTAATGGTTCACACCTTTCTACCAGCTGTTGTGTTGATCTCATATAAACCATTACATCACAACTGATTTGCGCTATTGTTTAATCGATTTTGATCCAATAAGTGTTCAATACATTCCACACTTCTTTTAACTAATTAATTGATAAATAAACCCCGGAATCAATTATCCCACATGCAGTTGTTTTGGCAGAGTACATATTCGTCAGCTTCACTATTATGCAACTGAAAGTGCAGAGGGCATCTCAAAACACCAACCTGCGCATTTCTCAATCTTTCAGATAACTCTCACCTCAAGGGACACACACACACACGCACACACACACACACACACAGTGAAAGAATGAGAATTGCTTTGTGCTCTTGGGTGTTTTATGTAAGTCACAGAGGGAGGGAACGTCCAAAGCTTAGAAAGCTGTAGCAGGGGTGGTAATACTGCAGGTCAGTATAACCATCTAGCAGATCCATAAAACAGCGAATAACTGTTAACACTTGTTCAACAACTATGCACATACTTAAAAAACGATTTATTAGAAGTATAATACTGTACTTCACTCTGTTAAGAGACTTAACGCACTCACACACTCTGCGCACACACCACACACACACACACACACACACTACTGTATATCCGAATCTGCCATTACGTTTAAGTGTTATTTTTAGTGTACCGCGCACAGGAATACAATCTTTCTCCAGGTGCCAGTGTTTAATACATACCGTTATTTCAAATCAATAGTCAATATATATTTTCCAAAATTTGACAAAATACAGACAGTAGCAGTAAATCACCCAATTCATCTGAAATGGATAGCAAACCAAAGTCTCGGCAGTCAATGGTGCAAATTCAGCTACAGTTAAAGATATCTTGTCCCTCAGTGTCTGGAACTTCAGTTACATTTCATTTTCTTTGAAACGTCAGTACAATTAATACGATACAATTGCAGTTCCTTATTAAGAACTCTACGTATGTATGCATGTATTTAGTTAGTTAGTTGTGGGAAGCAACACAAAACCAGGTGGCACGATGCCAGGGTAATCATAAGAGCTAGGCTTGTAAAGGCTCCAGGGCCATTAGCCTAGTACACACCTATGAACATATGTGACATAATACCTAAGACGTTGCATAACACCAGATTTCAAGCAGCACTATTATTAAAAAAAACGGTAGTGATGAAAAAAACACACTAATACTAGCAGCTAATACAAGATTCTCCTGGTGAACGTTTACTGATCACATTACCACGACCAAGCTATAAAAACGTTTGTGCTTATTTTCCGCATAATTTGCTTTTTACCAGAAGCGTTTATACGCCGTTATTAGAAATATGGATCGACTCCAGTCAGTGGATTTTATAGCTGGAGCAGTGATTGATTTAAAAAGAATAGAAATAATTCCCACTATAGTACTCTTAAAAAGCTCATACTAAAAGCTAGCCCCTCGGTGACTTGGTCAGGTGGACTCCCTTTGGAGTGATACCCCGACCGCATGTAAAAAATTGGAAAGGTGGGAGAGGGGAGGGTGATAGCTAAAACAACCTTAACAAAGAATAAGCCAGAGGGAAACGCATTATTTTCAGGAGTCCAGCACGCCGTGCTTATCTCAAATACTATGCAAAATATATCTAAGAAAAGCAGTTTCGTTATGTCCGCAAACATGCTTCTATGCGTTTTCGAATTGTTATTTTGTGTATAGTCCGATATTCTGCATATCTGATCAATGTCATTATTTTCAAGTTTACTCAGGTGAAGCTTGATGCAAGACGTGCCTGAAGTAAACAACAGATGTATATCGTTTTCTTTGGGAAATAACTGCTGCGCATCGTGCTTTAAATTTGCCATCAATTAAATGTCTGTTGATTCAAATACCCCTGATGTCTTGGCTTACGCAGACTCTACAGCCATCAGAACCCATATAGAAAGTATGGCATCCATCCATCCATCCATCCATCCATCCATCCATCCATCCACTTCTTTAGTAAGTAAGCTCATTGTTTAGTGTAAAATAGACAACATGTACCCTTCAGATGATCTCTTTGGGGAGTGAACGTTTGTTTTTGTCAGGGGTGTAGCCAGAAATTTACATTTTGTAATCAAGCCTAATATTGTTACCGCCACCATCCCAGTATCATTTTATAAATGTACTCAGCTCTCAAAATGTTACCCACAGACATATAGGAAGGGGTCTTGCAATTTTCAACTGTTACCAATTTATACCCATCAAATCTACTTTAGAAGTTTATTTCTTTCACACAAACATTACCTGTATACCTCTATAATGTAAATATTTGTTTACAGAGTTCTAAATATTCTGTGCTTTTAAGTGTCGTATTTTCCAACAAGAGATGATTAGAAAAAAAAGTCATTTGAAGACACCGAGTATGCCTAGCTACACCCATACACACACACACACACACACACACACACACACACACACACACACACACACACACACATATATATATATATATATATATATATATATATATATATATATATATATAAAGTAGCAGACAGACAGGGGTGGTGTTATTTTCCTTATGAAAGGCAATGCTATTCAGGAACGAAAACGTTACTGCTATTTTCATTTGTTAACCGAGGAAGAACATTGATATCAATGGATCATTTTCAGGCTCAGTCCGGGGGGAGAAAATAATGGAATATAACAAGTTTAACATTTCAAATAGATGCATGCATTAGTAAAGTTATGCAAGTGAGGCCATTACAGAAGATTTTCATGTGGAAATGAATAGAAAGCTGTAGTTGCCTGATGACGTCCTGACAGATGGAAACTAAGAATTATATATTTCGGTTTAGAAAGTTCAATCTGCCGAAGGAAAAAAAAAACTTAAGTTCTAAGGAAATTATCCTACCGAGCTCAATATGTAACAATTTAATTGCAGCTTAGAGGTCAGCCACTGCAGATTTGAATGCTGTTTTTTTTTGTTATCAATTATAACTATCTTTGGTAAATTATTTTGCCATCTCTCATAACTTGTTCGCCATGTTTACTCGGAATATGGTGCAACAAATGGACATATGGTTCCACTTTAATATAGCTTACCACTCTGCCAGCTTTTAAGGGTTACTTATGAAATGTGCATTTTCCTAACATTGTTTTCGGGACGTTCATTTACTAGACAACTATAAATTAGAAGGCATAACAGGGATACAAATGTTAGCTCCAGACGCATTGTGTGTATGAGGAGATAATGTAGGGTCTTGATGGGTTTTGGATCTGAGGGTTTAAACTGCAAAAGGAAATGGAGCAGAAAACTTTCAACAGTGCCTTTTAGTAGGAGTGTGGGATGTGTTACCACTCGGGACGCAGTCACGCAGAAAAGTGTCACAGTGTCTTTTTAACCAAAAGGAAATGACAATAAAACCACCCTCTAGGTCACAGGTCACCTCAATACTGATTGAGATATCAAAATATCTCTACTAATAGGCATAATTACTGATGAAATAAACTGGGGAGAGTGTGTATCTCAAAGTGTGGATTTGTAAAACTAAAATAAATCAGCCAAAGGAACTGATATAGTGAAAGTGTGTACAAGTACAAACCCTTTGAATGCGGTCATATATACCCTATACCTACGAATTCACTGTGTGTGTGTGTGTGTGTGTGTGTGTGTGTGTGTGTGTGTGTGTGTGTGTGTATGATCAGGCACATAGTGTATTAGTCAAAACTCAGACTTTAATTCTTACCAAGATTAGCATCACAAAATATCCTCAAAAAATGGCACATCAAAAATAAACAGGATTATTCTGTTCCGAGTTTATTCGGTTGTTAAAACCGAATCAGTGTTTATCTGTTTAAAAAAGTGATAAGAAAAATGAAGTATGTGTGTTTGTGTGTGTGTGTGCGCGCGCGAATTATTTCCCTTCTCGGGTTAATAAAGTGGCAGTCAAAATGGCTAATCTTATAAATAAGAACTATGAATAAAATAAGTTTGATTTAAAAATGGAGATATTTTAAAACTTTGCAAATATTTTGTCACGTAACAATACATACCAGGTAAGACTGCTTTTCCAATGTGAATTGAAAGAGGACGTGTTAATGCACTATCAAATATGTCATTCATTATTATTATTATTATTATTATTATTATTGCTATTACTTGTAGTTCAATAAACACAGACTATCGTTCTTCTTATTAATGCGTGCAGTCACAGGAAGCCCCCCAAAAAGTGTTCAAACTTGTTGCCCGAGAGATGCTTGACATTTAAATTAATATTTAATACTTTATTTGAAAAAAAGTGCGTTGACCTGTTAAGTGTACTTTGTGAGACTACTTTCAAGGGCGAACTCTGAAACAGTATAACGTATTACCCTGATGCTTGTCTGTCTTATATGCACAGTGTTTTTTTTCTGAGCTCAGACGTTAGTGGTGTGCTGTGGTTCATTAACCCAATGAAGCACACACACGCACACCTACACACACACACACACGTTTGCACTATGGACAAATCGCGATCACACACATGCACGCACACACACACGGACGCACACCCGCGAGACAGCTTTCTTCAATGCTTATTTTGTAGACTGAAATGGTAAATAAGACGCTAAAATACACACGAAGAAAGCACAACTACACATCAGTATTGTGCAACTGATTGTGGTGGAATTTGTGGCTTGCGCTGTCTGTCAACAATGTAAATAATATTAAATTCTAGAATGCAAATATCAACTGCTCCCTTTAGCTTTTGTCAATAGGTTAGAAAACAATAGACATTTATTTCATCTCTGCAGATTTATAGTCTTCCGACAAATTTCATATGGCTGATGAAGTTCAAGAGGAAAGTCTCTTGACACTGACCGACAGCCATAAATGAACCTGTTAAAATCTCCCCTATACCGAGGTAATGCTTTTTTTTCGAAGAGTGGACTATTTGCGGACTTACTTTCAGTATAATAAAAAGTTTAATAAATGCCAGGTCACATATTTGTAAACGTAGTCAGATGATTTCTTTTTACGCCACTTTTTTATTAATTCCTGTGTTGCCTTAAACACAAAATATGTGACACCCTTAAGGCAGTCTATCCATATTAACTCATTTTGTCATTCACTTTTGAATCCCAAGCTGAGAAAAACACGATAGAGCGTCAGGCTGTGTTCCCGAAGGGAGCTTACGTTCATGAGAATTATCATAGCCTTAAGCAACTTTGCAGAAATGTAGTAATCTTATTTATCACCTCTGCTACTGAATTTTCGCCTAGTTAAATCTGTTTATCAGGCTGAGTTCCTGTGATAGTTGGCTGCTGTCACCTAAGTCATTTAAAACAAAACGCACGCCATGAAACATAAGTTGTCCAGTTTTGTGAATGAATATACCAAATGATTTCAAGGCATTGATCAAGCGTCCACATTGTCCTCCCACCTCAATTTAAGTGGTTATGCCGTCTATTGTACGTATCCATACCTCTCAACTGTCTAGATTTTCACAGAATGTTCAGATTTTTGCCTCATTTTGTTCTTCATAAACTTTGTGATTTTTCTGGATTTTTGAGGCAGATTAATCAGGACTGAATTCACAAAATAATGACAGGCATTTGAGTTTTAGACTGCATATCCTTCAGAAAATGCATGATAGCACAATGCCTTTTCTTCTAGCAACTTGCTTATGCGAGCAATATTTAAATCGTGTCCCTGTTTGGGGCTTTGTCCTCCCATTATTATTATTATTGGCTTTGCCCAGATTTTTTGTGTTAAGTGGTTGAGAACTATGCACGTATTACAGCTAACATTTTCATGAGAGTATTTATGTCGTGGCCAAACATTTTAACGGCATTTCTAAAACCAGAAAAGATTACTTTCGACACTGGGAGTATTTACATCCCCCACTACCTCATTCATTTTCTTCAGTTGTAACTTTTTTAATAATCTGAAGATATGGCAAACAGTATGGATCAAAGTAAATGAATATGCGTATTAGTCAGGCACGTCGTGTGCATCATAAAAGCTAAGGAGAGAAAAGCAGTATTTTTAACTTCCGAAAACAGTACCTGGTTCTGTAGCACAAAGAGTACCAAAACTAAGTACACAGTATCTGTGGCTGCCAGGAGCTATGTGATGCCATTAATTAGCTCATATATAACTAGATGGATAGATAGACAGATAGATAATAGATAGATAGATAGATAGATAGATAGATAGATAGATAGATAGGCATAGGCGCACCCACACTACATTCAATTTTGTCTTACGGAATTCATGCTTGAGTTTGTATATTCCATCAGAAATAAAAATGTTAAATTCATACAAAAACACATCTGATACACTCAAAACAGACACAATGTATACATGTACCCACGTGTATGATTATAATATATACACAAACAAGATAATATATATATATATATATATATATATATATATATATATATATATATATATATATATATATATATATATATATATAAACACATTATGCATGCCTGCAATAATATTTTACTTCAAATAATAATGCTATATTTGCGATGAATGAAAGCGTTACAGATCTTTTCTGTGTGATTTATTGTAGGTGGAGTGGGCCATGGGTGTGCAAACAGACTACAACAAAACACAAATTGCATGTGATAAAGTTCTGCATAACAAAATATCGAATTGTCCCCGCATAAGACCCTGCTCTGCATACTTGTAGCAAAAAGTTCTAGGGGTATGTAAATCTCTCTCTCTCTCTCTCTATTTTCCCCTCTCCCTCTCTTAAATTTGTATAGTTTCAGCTTCCAGGGAAAGTAATGAACATTTTACTTGGATCCTTATGTCTGACACAAGATTAAAGGCGCAGACAGGCTTTTATTTCAAACTGCTATTCCTTTGGCAGTCTGTTTCACACATCTGGCTTAATTTATTACTCTGAAATTTAAGAGACTTCAGTTCAGAAGCTTTTACAATGCTCTGAAAGCATCCGTTACCTTACCTTTTTTTTTTTTTAAATCCCACAGTTACCTTTAAATTCCTTTTGAAGAAAGTAACAAGAACTGCACGTGAGGCCTTTCTTGTGTCAAAGGTCCCCTTGCCTCTTTTGCCCTAAATCCGCATCTATTACAAAGTATAAAACTCATCTGAAAATCTAATAAAAATATTTTTCCTAACGTTAACTAAATAATCAGTTATACATTTCTTAACATAAAAACAATCTTTTTTGTGGACGGGAAATTGTAAATATACCAAATGGAGCAAAATTGTCTTCTCGATTAATTTACATTTTAGATTAAAAGGTAATTTATCCTGTTTACTTTGTCCTGCTCTGCCCTCTAGGCCAATAGCGGTGTACTCTTCAAAGTGCCTTTTGCCATCGCTTATATCATTAAGAGCTGCAAACAAACCCAGTGAAATGTGCAGTTTCTGGGAATGACTTCTAAGATAGTAGTCCCCATAACGATAAATTCTTATGTAGCTCTTTACTTAAAAAAGATATGTCAAATAAACATAAATAGTCACATAAAATCTGTTTTATGCCATTTTTATTGCTGCCAAACGCTGCATGCAATAACATTTTGCCGTTTGTTGTAGCAGAGAGGACACTTTATGCAACGAACACCAGTACTTATAAACGCTCCTACCCACAAACTTTAACTAAATTAGGCACAGCAAATTACATGCTAGTATTCTGCAAAGGTTTATACAGAAGATGTGACTCACCTTATAAGATTTTTCAATATCTGATGGATAAATGTGGGGCATTTGACTATTTTGATTGAAGATTTTATGAAGAACTTGAAGAAGACATTTTAACTGCAGCTTTTTGCAAAAACTCAAAAATAAAGAATGTGGAGTCTTTCTTGGGACTGATTGGGAGAAAAGATGTGAAAAGACTGAAGTTATAAAGCGCTGCTTGAAGCAGTCTCTCAGTGCGTCTGTGAACTTGATCAGATTTTATGTTTCCTGCAGAGAGACGGCGGCAATCCTGTGAAACCAGCATAATAGGCAGACTTTTGGGCTAAGCAAATCTCAGGATAGTACAATTACAGCCATCTTTCTTTATGTCTTTTATTTCTCTGGTTGCTCCCTATCGTTCTTTTTAAATATGTTCCAGAAAAGAAAAAAACAGAGTTTAAAGTGATGTGTGTGTCAAATAATCATCTCAAGACAGAAATCTCAAAAATAATGCATTCCTGTTTTGTAATACTGTCAGTTTTGTTCAAAAAAGAAAATATGAGTAGTTATATAATTCATGTATAGTTAGCATATTGTGTTGATTTTTGGAAAACTCAATAAACCACCGATTTGGAATTCTTGAAGTGACAATCTCAGCTACATCATAACGGCTTACTATGGCATCATTACATGTTTTATTTCATAGAAAACGTGACGCCAATGCAATATGTCGCCTGTTTTATGTTTACTATTGAGATATTCTAATAATAACAATAACAATGATAATAATAATTATGTTATTAATGGAGGTTTCCATTTTCAGTTCTCTTTCTAAAACATTCTTTTTGCTTATTGACTGCCTCAAATGTCTAAAAAAGCTCCTGGTCCAGGATGAGCTGGCATGTTCATTCCCATGTTTTTATTCTACGGACTGAACTTAAAAAAAAAAACGATCCACCATCATTAAAGCACAACTGTTTACACACACACACGCACACACACACACACACACACACACACACACACGCACACACTCCATCATCTCTGTCTCTCTCTCTCTGTCGCTCTCTCCATCTTTAGCATGTTGAAAACATGTTTTAAAAACAGACCGGCTGCTTTTGCTGTAATGGATTATGTCATTTTGATGTATTGCAAACGTCTTGAAAGATTCAGTGCACTTTTGGGACTCGGTGTCCTGGGTTCATCTAGATTTATTACTAGCTAAAGTGATGCAGTATGGTAAATGTTTTTTTTTTTTTTTTTTTTACATGCTTCCATCTAAAAAAATAATAATAAAATGAATGCCAGCGTATTTGAACCTTTCGGCTGGATGCCACGCCGTAATCTTACCTGTGGGGGGAAACCCCCTGCTGACCAATCATGAGTCAGAGCCAAGCGCAGCTGCTGCCCTGCGTGTCAGGCGCTGCCAATCAAGCGTTCGAGGACCAATTGCCTGCTTAGCTTCGGTCACGTGAGCAGCGTGAGGCTTCCTTCTGATTGGAGAATGCAAGACACCCTTTGGAGTTCATTTATGTGCGAGCCGTGAGTGATTGACTTTATCAGTCTAAGGATATAACTCAGTTGGAGAGGCCAAAGTTGGATGATTTGTAGGAATTCGTTTTGTGGATTTTTTTAACACCATTTTATAGAATAATACATCCGGGGTGCTCCATGGCACTATAACTGCTAGATACATTTATTTTAGTCTCCAGTATTTTGTTTTCCCGCTTTCTATCTGCGGTGATTTACTTTGTCCAGGTCCATTCATGACGATGTTGCTAGACGGCGGACCACAGTTTCCTACCCTTGGAGTAGGTGGCTTTGGAGCCCCCCGTCATCATGAAATGGCTAACCGAGAAACAGGACTAGGACTTAATCCTTTTTGCGAATCATCGCACGCCACAGCTTTCAAACTTAATGCTGCAGCGCATGAGATTTCCTCCAGTCAAAATTCAGCATTCACCCCTCAAACAACGGGATACGCAAATGCCCTGGGGCACCACACTGGGCAAGTGGGTTCTTATGGAGGACCACCTTTCAATTCCCACAGAGACTTCTTGTTTAGAAACCGTGGCTCTGGAATCGGAGAGTCTGCTTCACCAAGCACTCAGCATGGGATTTTTGGAACTTCTACGGGAAGCTTGCATGCCCCGTCTGGGATAACGGACACTACAGGACATCTGCTTTTCTCTGGGCTGCATGACCAAAATCCAGGCCACGCTGCACCAAATGGGCATGTAGTGAACAGTCAAATGCATTTGGGTCTACGAGGAGATCTATTTGGAAGGCCAGATCCTTATCGATCAGTCAGTAGCCCCAGGACGGATCCTTATACCACTGCCCAACTTCACAACTACAACCATATGAATATGGGAATGAACATGTCAGCTCATCACGGGCCAGGGGCTTTTTTTAGATATATGAGGCAGCCAATAAAGCAAGAACTGTCATGTAAATGGATAGATGAATCCCAGATTAATCGTTCTAAAAAGACTTGTGAAAGGACATTTAGCACCATGCATGAGCTGGTAACTCACGTATCTATGGAACACGTTGGCGGACCAGAGCAAAGTAACCACATATGCTACTGGGAGGAATGTCCGAGGGAAGGGAAATCATTTAAAGCTAAATACAAACTGGTCAACCACATCAGGGTTCACACAGGGGAAAAGCCATTCCCTTGTCCGTTTCCAGGCTGTGGGAAAATTTTTGCAAGGTCGGAAAATCTGAAGATTCACAAAAGAACTCACACCGGTAAATAAGTGGTTCTGAAAAAAATCTGTTATACATTGCATTTCAGCAAGGCTATTTTTAAACATTTGTATTTCACACCGTACGCATCTGCATTTATTGATTGGATATTGACTTCAGTTTCGCAGCAGTGAGCTGCAGGCCATGGCCTTTTAGGCTTCTGTGGTTCCATATCAAGTGTGTGAATCAACTGTGTGTTCTGCTTACTGTATGCCAACCACTTATACGAACACATATTTATGTCTCAAGCCTTCATTGGCTTGACATACAAAACCGATGAAAAGTGGTTCGATTATGTTTAGCCTTCATTTTTCATTACAATGCACTGCATCTATAATTAAATAATGTTTTAAAAACATGGGTTAGTTTTCGATACTAAATGCTCAAAGGCCAGTAAACAGCATCTTAAGCAGTACCAATTTTGTTCCTACTTTGCAATAATGCTGTACAGTAAATTTAAAAAAACGCTTATATTTGTTTGTCAAATTTTGGCTTCGACTACACCCTGCTAACGAAACAGTATAATGTTATAAAAATAATTTTATGTTGTCCGTTCTTTTACATACAGACGATTGTCACTTTTTTAAATTAAATAACCAATACTTCAGTGTGTGTGTGTGTCTGTGTGTGTGTGTCTGTGTGTGTGTAGAACAGTTATTTCAGTAACTAGCAAGCAAGTAACAAGAAATAAACAGATAACATATTCACAAATAATAGAGCCTTTGTTTGGTTATGTAGCGAATAATGGCAGTCCACATACCTAACATTATCTTCACTTCATCATTTTATTAATAAAATTGCGACATACTTAAAATTTAACAAAATATTACCACATAAAGTCAAGATTCTTATCATGCAATACCACCATTCACTTCGTCCAAGGATTTGTAAAACAAACTTTGTCTTTTTGCTTATAACACCACTCTTGAGTTAAAGCAGTCTACTTTTTACGTGTTAATTAAATGCCCCCCCCCCCCAGCACACACGTTTATGTTTTTTTTTTCATTCCTTCCCAACACACTTAAACTTACAGTCTCCAAAGTCTGCTCACAACTTTTTATTCAAGCTGGATTGAGTATAACTGTTATGTATGTATGATGAAGTACTGAAAAATTAATGGATTAATGGAAATAATTAACTTAAACATGACAGCAGGCCAACTTGTGTCTTACTTCAGGCGCAATGGTGACTGTTATTGTTTACCTCTTTCTTTCTTTCCTTTTTTTTGTTCCTTAGGGGAGAAACCATTTAAGTGTGAATTTGAAGGCTGTGATCGACGCTTTGCTAACAGCAGTGACCGAAAGAAACACATGCATGTGCACACATCAGACAAACCCTATATTTGTAAAGTATGCGACAAATCTTACACTCACCCCAGCTCATTGAGGAAACACATGAAGGTAATGAAACTTTTTTTCCCTCACGTTCTGTTAGGAACTTTATTATTTCTGCACCTATCTTAAATTATACAACTATAAAGCGCTAATTCTGCCATTAATGCAAATACGCCTCAGTAAATTTACTAGAAAGGGTCGCACAGTTTACTGCAATGTATGTAAGGGTTAGGATTTGTATTAATTGTCCTCACAATGTAATAACTTTCATTGGTAGTATTTTATGTAGGTGGGGACATTTAAGTATACAAGATTATTTTTCAAGGACACGCAAAGTGTCCTGATATATATAAAGTGTAATTTTGATTTACGTTTCATGGCATCAGGCTTGGAACTTCCAGTATGCTATATAGTTCGTGTCTACAACTTGAATAGCAATCAAATTAACGAAGCCACACTCCTGGTGTTCATTTTTGTCAGTAGGAATGTAGGTAGTAGAAATTGTTTACATACTTAATTATTTACAAGCTGTATTTCTATTTTTCGTTTTACAGTTTCATTCCTGGAATTAAGCATTGTTTACTCTCATTTTAAGTATCATTCCACATAACCCAGACTTGCGAAAAGCTTTACTTTAAATACTAACTATATGCCTTTGTTATATTTATAGAATTTGCTGTGTAGTACTCCCTTAGCTGAAATTATTATATGCAACCACTTTGCACAATTATATAGATGCATGCATGCATAAATTATTTCAAGTTCTGTGGCTGTTAAAAAGAATCGAGCTGCTGATTTGTTTATTTAAAACTTCAGGTTCACGAAACTCAAGGCTCAGACTCCTCGCCTGCTGCAAGTTCTGGGTACGAATCCTCCACCCCGCCTGTTTTGGTTTCTGCAAACAGGGAAGATACTACCAAAACTCCACCAGTACCTCTTCCGAATACTGTACACCACAACTCTGGACTCCCACCTAATTTTAACGAATGGTACGTCTGATAAACAAACGTGTATCTTGGACCAGAATCAAAAAATAAGATACAGCAAATTATGTAAATTCCAACACACCTCTAGTGGACGAGGACTCTTTTTTTCTGCAAAGGAAATTTAAATAATCAGATTTTTAACTTTTCGGGGAGTAGCCTGGAGCTTGGACTAACCAATAACCACGGTGTTTTCTCAGGATTAGAATTATTTATTTTCGACTTTTGCGGTTAATTCGATATTTCTTGTTTAAGCGTTTGTTATATTTTGCAAAAAAAGAAGAAAAAAGAAAAAAAAAAAGAAAAGAAAAAAAAGAAAAGAAAAAATCTAAAGATTTTTTTTTAGATGGTATGTTTAGATGATGGAAGTTCTATTGCGCCTTATAGGTCATCTTCTCGCAGTCTTAAACCGTGCCAAAGTCCTGTTATGTCTTGAACTTTATAAATATACTTGTGAATGTATTGCTTGTCAGATGGTTTCAAATCTGTTGGTGTTCACTATTCTTTGGGGGAGGGTTGTAGAACAGTTATAGGACAATCGTGCTCATTTGGAGTATGATTTCCTTTTGTAACAGCTTTTGTAAATATATATTCGTTACGCCATATTTATCATTTGTAATTTAATCATGAAATTATGGTTTTAATACCAGGAAGTGAACATTATTTATGAAAAAATCTAACAAAACGTTCTGTGTTTGATATAGCAGCGGTAGCTTTTTCTTTCTTACTTTTTCTTTCTTTTTTTATGTACAGTCATATATACCTTTGACTTCTTTCAGTTTCGGTGGCTGCAGTATTCTTTCATTTTCTACGTGTACTACAATAATTTTGTTTATTTAATCTGTGTATTGACACAGATCTCTAATAAGTATATAATCTATGGGGAAATGAAAGATATGCACCTTTAAGCAGCAGGGTTATTTCTATGGGAGCAAGGAATTTCCTGTATAGATTCAATAACAAGGCTAACAATGTAAATCAGACAACTTCTGACAAGGAAATTTTCAACCCTATTAGTCCTAGTCAGTTTAGTGACCACGACATCTTATTTACTGCTTACATTAAAGTGGACTTGTTGATCGGTTTACATACATTTCAAGTACCTTTCCTTTTAGGTAATTTTGTTTTCTATGTTTTCTTTAAATGTGGCATTTTTGATATGTTGCAGTACATTTTGATAGGAGAAACAGGAGTGTTGTCTTTAGTGATGTGCCTCCTACTTTTCAAGGCGTTTCAGAGTTCCTAGGCTCAGTCTTAGTAGAAGTTAAGTGAACCCACATTTCGAAGTTTAATTGAGAAACTCTATGACTTATAATAAGTTAATAAATCAGCAAACACATGCACTGATCTGGTTTGGTTCATAATACGAACTACATTTTGGTGTTTTATGTCTTTCAGCAGTCATATTCTTTCTCTTTTGCTTGGATATTGCTATCATTATTATTTTATTGATCAGAGTTTATACGATATTTATAAACATATTTATAAGATATTTTAAGCAGATAGTCTACTAAAGGAGGGAATCCTTTACTAAGAGGAACTAAAGGTGTAATAGGCAGCTGGAAGTTGGAGGCCCCTTAAAAGATGCAGTGTGTGTGAGCCATTTCCAAAACTTAAATGCACTTTGCAGTGCCATATGGGCTGCTATCTTAGTAGGTATGTCATTTAACCAACTCATAAATGGGTCACTTGTATTTAGCTTACCTTTCTAATATTGTGATATTTTATGATCGGTACCACAATAAGGAAGCAAGAAAGGGAATACATTCTCCATTTCAATGCAAATATCAGTTTAGGTTTGTGCGGTCCTGCAGCAAATAATGAACTGCTTATCAAAACTCATACGGATTGCTTCACTCCTTTTGGATATCAGACACACATTTCCACTCATCTGCAACCTCTTTTTTACATGCTTCAGACATGCATACACTGCACTCAAAAGAAGAGATAAGTGAGTAGTGAGATTAGAAAATCGTCTGTAACGCACGCAGTAGCTTAATTTGTTAAAACGCAACATAACGTTAAAGTAAGAGTAAGTTATTTTAAGTTGCTGGTACTACTATAATATGGCCGAAAACATGCAGGAACTTATAATGCTGCTAGAAAAAGAAGGGTTAATTATCATGTATTTTAAGAAGTAAAGGACGTCTGTAATAGTACAAATATAAATATTTACTGACGAAAAGCCATCTCCTTTCCACAAGTTCTAATTTTAAGAGGTAGAAAAATTCTGAGCCAAAATGAAGGGAAAGATCATAAAAACTGAGAGGTATAAGTCTGTGTGTGTATGTGTGTGTGTGTGTGTGTGTGTGTGTGTGTAATAGCTAATTATATATATATATATATATATATATATATATATATATATATATATATATATATATATATATATGCATGTATATATGAGAAACAGACAGACAGAGGTAGTGAATGCTTTACCTGTAGCAATTTCTGACTTATTTAAGGGGCGAGCGAGCACCAGTACAGACCTTTTTATCTTAAATAATTTATTGCTGGCATTTGGGAATACTTAACACTGGAACAGTGCCTAGTACGTCGAGACAGCCTTTCTAGCCGGAAGAGATTATAGGCCATGACAACATGACCTTGACAACTTCAAGTGCAAGTTAACAATTACTTTCCCGTAAATTATTTTAAAAAATGTCTTGTTTCCTTTAGTATTTATGGCATCACAAACTATACACAAATCTAAAATGCAATCATAATTATTTTTAGACCCCCGACTCCTGAAGTACTTCGCTGTGCATTTAAGGATTGGGATTTACATTTTTATAAACCTATGTTTGAATCCCCGTAGTTTTTCTCAAAATCGTTAGATTAAAATGACTGCATAACATGTTAGTTATTGAAACAGTTTTGTGTATTATATTACTAACTTAACCCAATAGACTTCTGTAGTTGGACTACAGACAGTATGCAATCGAGTTAAGCACCGCAATAAGGAAAAACAAATACTATATTATATTATATTTTTGTTGTCTTTTCTGTTGGTCATACTGAGAAGAGTGTGAGCAACTTAACACAGACATTCCTGAATTTGCAGCCCCCCCCCCCCCCACACACACACACACACATACATATACACAGTCCATCTGGAGTAATATAGCTCGCAGAAAAACAACATAGTATCAAAATGAATTAGGCCTGCCCCTCTACATCTGTATTGTTAAGTAACAGTGTCTCTACTGAGTGGGACAAGCTGAAGCTACCGGCTGTAGTTAGGAGAAAGGCATTTGGGTAATAACCTAGTGCACAAAATCCCATAAACCATGCTTTAACGGAGCAGGATACAAAGAGAGCTTATTGTGAGATATCCTGTCTGCTAACCCCTTCAGCTGTTTAGAAGCAATTGGTTGTTAACTAGTCTTTCTCGTATTACATTTCGCCAATATACATGAGGGTCCTACCAACTGTTTTCTTCAAACTTCTTGCATGATTAAGAGTGTATGCATAACGTGAGACATTTATTGGACCTTACTACGAACTTTAATGGGCTTCTGCATAATTTTCAGTAAAATATAATTTTCAGATTGAGGATAGCTGCACAGTTATGCTAACACGATGATATAGCAACATAAAATGCGCGTAATGCATTTGTTCCTGTGTACATATGTTGTGTGTATATCTGTGTGTGTGTGTGTGGTAGAGGTGTGTGTGTTTATGTGTGTGTGTCTGTGCGTCGGGCAAAGTAAAATGGGCGTTATGTTCGCATTTATAGCACCTCTTTGACATACATGCACGTATTTACATGGTATCAGAATGTAATTTTCATTTTGTGCAGTATATTTCTAGTAAAAAAATATGCAAATAAACAAAGAAAGCGATGTCTATATTTATACACTTACATTTTCACTGGCCCAAGCAGATGGTTTGTATTACACGTCACCAGCGCAACGATTTTACAATGTTCAGCGTGAAAGATTGGCCTCTGTGAATAATGTGCAAATATTTACTCAAGTCTCTCCCAAATGTATAACATTAGCAAAAAGATCTAGTTATTTTCAGAGGAATCTATACCTGCTATACATAAGACTTTAGTTGGAGCATGTCTCCAACAAGTGATATTTCCTTGGACTGTAAAATCCTTCTCCTAAGTTTTATTTTCAGTGGAATACCTCGAAGAAAAGCTTCAAGACACTGTGCAAACCTGTTTGCCAATGTAATTGGTAAAACTTGGAATTCACTTCCATCTAACCTTACCCTCGAACCTTCTTTAAGTCTCTTCAAAAAAGGCCTCAAGCAGTATTTTAAAGAGCACTGGCTTTCTCCCTGTACTAACCCTGATTAATCACTACTTATTCAATGCCTTATTTAAATTAATATAGTATGCATCTCTTGCTCATAATAGCTTGCTGCAACCTGTTGTTTTTGTATACTACTACACACTGTCTATATTGTGAGTACATACTAGAGGGCTTTGCAAACATGTTTGATTCATATCTGTTATGTTCTATCTTTGTGTTATCTGGAGTTTTTCTCCCCGGGCCTCCGCTGAAAATGGACATATATCCAGTCGGAATTTCTCGGGCAACAAATGTAAAATAAATACAATAAATAAATAAATAATGAATATTAAAAATAATTACTGATAAGGATGCACAATATAAATAATGGTGTAAATATAGTTAATATTTAAAAATAATTAAACCAACTCCAAAACAGTTTAACTAAACTAAATCTTCATAGTATATAGACCCTCAGTTTAACATATATTATCAAATCTCTGTTCCAGGTATTATCTCACTGCTATGTTCTCTTAATATATTGACGGCAATAAAAAAAGCGTCCTTGGCTTAGTTGATACATTTCCTGGTTGAACCCCTAGAGTCTAATTGTCTTCCGCTTTCCTTATTGTCCGTCATCGAGGTTTCCAGCTTCCTCCCTTATGCTATTCATTTCTTCACACATCCCAAAGACAACCTTATAGAGAAACAAGGCGCATATTGTGTGTGTGCGCGCGCGTGTGTGTTGCGGGGGGGGGGGGGGGGGGTATTTCTGTCCTTCATTGGCCTGGCTTCTCATTCAGAATTATCTACCTGCCTTACAGGAGTTTTGGCTACCACGCCAGTTTGAGAAGGCCAAAGCGGATGTCGGAATATGAACAACAAATAATTATAAAGCAAATAATTTAAAAAAGGAAGCAATAGTATGCAATAACGATGGTGGTGATGATTCATAACCAGAAAAATTTCCGGGGAAAAAATACTTTTCACAATTTATTTTTACCTTGCTGCCTGAACTGAAGTTGCAGGCTTTTAATTCTTTTCTCTGGGTTATTTTTTTCAAAATTCCCTTATTAAATTATTGGACAGGAAGTTTAGGTGTAGGTCTACGCCTATAATGTTTAATAAATGTATAATTAGAACAAACACATAATTCCTCAAGGTCGTTTAAACACCACAGAGTGTACAAGTTAAGTCTTTTTGGGGACAGTGTGTTTTATTGCTCCAGGCTCTGCGTGTGTGCAGCGATGCGTATGAACGACCAGTCTATTACAGGATAAATGGTCCCACGCATGTGGTGTCAAGAGCAACACTTCTGTACCAAGCTTATTGTTTTGTACCGTGGAAACGAGAGGGTGAATAAAACGCGACATTTTTTTTAAATGGTCTATTAAAATAACACAACATTCCAGGTCTACATGGCATGTATTTTGAGTAAAACTGACTGCCAAGCAGCTGAGACACCAAACAACAAAGGAGAAGGACTTCACGACTCTATATTTCAAAGATTTTGAGTCTGCAGTGTTTTTTTTTCTTTCAAAGAGTATTTAGTAATAATTTAACATTCCTCACACACACAAGTAAAATATGTACTTTCCTTTTAGGTATAGAAAGTGCCATTTCCTTTTTTTTCAATAATTTTTATTTTCGTTTTGCAAAAGACGATAAAAGATAAAAGACACAGCAATTTTCATATTTACAACATGACCATAAGAGAAAGTTATTCATTGTAGTATAGAAACATAAAGGTCATATAACAAACCTATTTACACTATATACATAGATGCTTTCTGAAATAAGTTTAAACAGTATAAAGACAGCACATACATTAATGTTTGCAATACCATATTTTGTGAGTTTGTGGGTATATTTCTAACTGAAAGACCTCCGCCCCCCCTTTTTGATGAAGCACTCATTGTCATTGGAGCATTTGACTTGTTTTCATTTTATTTTGCAAGCTAAGAATCAAATTCCAAAATGTAGTTGCCTCTGTTATTTATTTCCAAACAGTAATATAATCGTTAGCGATAGAATAATTCTTAGCACAATTTAGAGAACATTTTAGCTGTCTTCTATTAAAATATTAGGGCATGCATAGCTCTGCTTAGCCGTTTTGTTGTATCTTTGTATTGAATTTCTACAATACATTTATACTTTTGCACATTCCAATGAAATTCAGAATGCAAAATGAAAACAGACCAGTCAATTTAATATAAAAATACGTTTGAAATCTAAACTTGTACTCCTTACCAGCTGTCTGCTATAGCGCCGGCACAGACCCAGGATGGGTCAGATCACACCCCCCTCACTGTTACAGAACTTATCATAGCTACACTACTAAGCCAGTTCTTATTTTCTAAGAAGCCATGTTAAGCTCTTTCTGACATATTTCCCAGGCCTCTTCTAACCGCATCATTTTTCTTTTTCCCTTGTTCTCTATTTATTCTTCTAGACTTTACCTCAGCTTAGGCAGTTCTGTCCATCCCTTCCATCATTTTACAGTCTCTCTCTAAAAAGTACCCCAGCACAAATGTTGTCAAACTCCTATCATCTGTACTTTCCCTTAACCCTTCTCTCACCAGACAAACAAAACTACAGTTTCCAGCCTTTTATCTTAATATACAATTCCCGCATGATGCATTTACCTTACCTCAACCTACTCTGATTGCTGAGAAAGCTTATTGAATATTTAACTACACAGCCCTTCAACCTGGCAATTCCAGCATTTACTATCCCCTTTTAATTTACACTCATATATTTTAGAGGTGTGACACACCATCAATGTAATATACAGATCTACTGGCTGAAGGGGGGGGGGGGCAAAATCTTTCAAATCATTCTACATACTGTCCACCCTTCTCAAGAAAGCTTACTTTCACAAAACCAGTTCCTCTTTCTTCCAATATTTCCACAATCTGCTCACCACTCTCTTCTGCTTTCACTCCAAAGTCCATACAACTCCACCCTACTTATCACCCCCACCTGCACGCATGCTCACCTTTACAGGTGTGCCAGTTTTGAGCAGACACAACTGCCTAAATCAGGACCGTCCTAGACAGCACTGAGTAGGTCACACTTCATTTTAGGTGTGGAGTTGCATTTCTGTTTCACAGCTACATTCAAAAGGTAAAACCATAATTGTTTTCATGACATGTATAATGACATTGTTTTGGGAGGGGTGGTATAACCAGAAAGTCTTTAAACCTGAACTTTGGAAATGTTTATTTATAGTCAGAACCAAAAATAAATGTCACTTTGAAGTGTAAATAGGTCACCAAAGTGTGATGTTTTTAGGACACTGTTAAGACAAAAAAAAATACCAGTTATCATACAGAGACAGTATTAAGGAAGCTTCTGGATTCAGATAATAAATTCTAATGATGGTGAAACTGGAACTGCTTTCTACTGCCACTTATAAGAAAGGGAACACTCAGTGACAAATGACAACAAATACAAGTGGTTTCACTGAAATGAAGCAATGGAGCATTTTCATTTTACAATAAGGCAGATGTTTGCATGGATCTTAGTTCATCTTCAGCTATGGATCTCAAGCCTGATGTTAACTTATTTAGCATATTTGAAGGCCAGAGACTGTATAAGTATTATTCTTTTGTTGACTAGGTAAACTAACTTGACACAGGTAGTTCTTTTGAGGGATGATCCTGGAATAGGATAATTTAAAATGTTTTTCTCAGAGTCACACAGCTAGCAAATAAAGATGAAAAAAAGACATAGAACTCTAGGAAAAAGCTTGTTAGCAGTTCACAGCTCTAAACCTTTGCACTAAACTGCAGTAAACAAAGGTGTAGCACATGCAACATCTATTGCAGCACAAGGATGGATGAAGTTTTACTTTGAAAGGTTGGATAAAGTTTTATTTTCTTTTGGTATTTCTTCTGTTTGAAAGTTGAGACTTCATATGACATGAATATTGTACTTTAACTTGTACAGTTTATCAATGCAAAATCATACAATGGTATAAATCAAATTTTACTTTTGTGTCTCAAATATTTTATTACTGAATAATGCTAAACATAACTAAATTAAACTAAGCTAAATTAAACAGACTATTTAACTAAACAAACTATATGTAATATATGTAAAACACATCATCATTTTGCAAACTCCAGCGGTTTCTATGTAGTTGTAGAGCATTTCTTCTATAATGTGTAGTTTCATTGCCATAACTGTAACATTTGCATGCTTCTGATCCCACACTGATGTTATATCTGCAGTGCTTAAAGAAGTTCATGAATGAATACCATAACCCAAAGAATGCGGGTACCTACAGTGTGTGTGTGTGTGTGTGTGTGTGTGTGTGTGTGTGTGTGTGTGTGTGTCTCTGTGTGTGTGTGTGTGTGTGTGTGTGTGTGTGTGTCTGTGTGCGTGTGTGTGTGTGTGTGTGTGTGTGTGTCTGTGTGCGTGTGTGTCTGTGTGTGTGTGTGTCTGTGTGCGTGTGTGTGTGTGTGTCTGTGTGCGTGTGAGTGTGTGTGTGTGTGTGTGTGTGTGTGTGTGTTTTCAGGGCATGCGTTATCTTTGTTTAAGCTCTTATGGGTTTGGTGGTCAGCTATATGTGTTTTGCTTATGTACATATATGTAACAATTTAAGACAGGTAGGGTATACAAGTGTGTACTAGTTTTAAGTCTTTTTACTGGTGTGATATGCAGTACCACCATTGAATGGTATGCATCGGTACACTGACAGATACAGATTTTTTGGCATTTACTGTGAACCAGAAATTGTTCAGAGTTAAGGTCATAGAGACACTTGTGTCTATTGGTTATTAGCTCTTCAAAAAAAAAAAGAAAACTAAAATAAAATAGATACATAGATAATATATGAATAAAAAGAAGAGGGTGTGGACAGAATACAAATAAAGAAACAATCAGATGAGCAAATAATGTACATTTTGGGAATGCAACAGGAAATCATGCAGTGTTTTATAATTTCTCAAAATGTCTCAGGGGAAGATTGTATGCTCCTGTTTTTGATGTTTCATTCCGTCAGAGCTGTCTGTGTCTCAGATTCTGTGGCATGGTTATGGTTGCATAGGATTCACAGAAAAAAAGTTAGTTTTATTTTTTGTTTTACACCTTTTCCATTTTTTATGAATTTGTGTGCTCCAGAGTTTGGATATATACAGACTGGGGGGGGGGGGGGGCTGCTTGACTCCACATGGGAGAGCATTCTTTTTCATGTTGAACAACATTTTGAATATCAGTAGTTGGGAGTGTAATGTTTTACAGGCTTAGATGTTTTTGCAGTGAATGGTCACACATAATTTAAAAAAGATGTGATTGATCTGAGTATATTTAAAAATGTTAGGAAATGTTAAGCACTAACTGAAAGATGCCATATAAACTCAAAACAGTGCTAGTCATTTGCAATTATATAATAATTTTGGAAAACCTCATATTTCATATTCCATATCATATTTTTATCTGCAAAATGCTTGATTTAATTCTTTGTTGAGCAATTGCATAAAACATAATTAGCTCCTGGCTGCATTATGGTTGTATTGCAGTAGTCTACAGCAAGAAGAGCTTCCCAAATAACTGTATTCCGTGTTTTCATTGATCATGTTTATTTATTTTATTTATGGATAAGGAAGTGGTTGTGTTTTTACCACCAAATCAAAATAGGGATCTACATTTTAGCTTGGCAGTGAAACTGTGGAGAACAGATAAAAAATAGATGATTATGTTAAAGTAGAGAAAACTGAGCACTGTAAAC
>NC_056749.1:688542181-688627181 GCF_019279795.1 Protopterus annectens | reverse complement strand
TATGCCTCATGAAAAGCAGTACAGTGAGTCCTTATGTGGTTACCTCTGAATTTTAAGGGAAGTGTGCAAGTAAACATGAAATATGCATGTTTGAGTACAAGGGTACAGTCAACATTATGGCAGTGGTGGCAATATGTATTTTCATGTAAGGTCATAAAAGAAAGGCTCAGCCATAATCAGGGTTGTACTATTTGCATGTGTGTGTGTATATGTGTGTGTGTGTGTGTGTGTGTGTGTGTGTGTGTGTGTGTGTGTGTGTGTGTGTGTGTGTGTGTGTGTGTATGTGTGTGTATATACAAATGCATCCTTTTACCTGCACATAGTGATTTAACTTTTAATATTGTGAAGTCTAAGTGTACTGTGTTCAACGTATTTCAGGATAAAATGCTTTAGATATTTTTGGCTTTGGAATATTGTGATTCAGTGAAGTCTGCTGTAAGATTCCAAAGTGCTTCCATGAATATAGTAATCACATATTTGTATGCCTGCCACCACTGTTCTAATATTAAGCTTGTCTGTGCTGAAATTGCTTCATTTCCCACATGCAGCTATGAACCAGGTGGCTTATGTGACTACATATAAAAATCATCAAACGATTGTAGTATTAGTCTGTATGCAAACATTATACAAATTTTACCATGTCCATACACTGCCATTCCAATATACATATGAATATATATATATATATATATATATATATATATATATATATATATATATATATATACAATTTTGGAAGGAGTGAAGAATGAAAAATATATCTCGTTTTATTTCATTTAATAGTTTTCATTTGGTATCTTATTACATGTCCTGGTTTATCTTAAATTCCAGAATTATTATTTTATAGATAGTAGTAATGCCTAACCATATTTAAAATAGAAAGCACAGAAAGTATATAGGTTTTTGACAAAACTAAGGTATTTGGCATGACTTGGAAAATAAGAGATCAGGCTTCCTCTAGTTCATATGCTTGCAAAAAAATATTATGAAGGCCATTGCATGATAAATATGCTGCTATAAGTTTACTGCCATTTACCCAAAAACTATATCAAAGGCCAGCAAAATACAAATATCAAATGTATCTCGCATTATATACTTTTCCTTCCTTTTAATTTAACCACACATTGGCAGATATAAGCAAATACATTTTTTAAATATTTAGAACTTTGTTTCCCTTCAAGTAACTCAAGCACACTATTTCAGCCTTCAGAGGAATCTTCCTTCGCTTCCATTCAGATTTCATTGTAGCATCTTAGATATAATTTCTTCAGTTGCAGCAAGCCTTCTCACTATGAGATGTTACTTTTGAAGGAGTGAAATGTTACTCATGGATGAGTGCGATGTTACACCTGGATGAGTGCGATGTTACACCTGGATGACTGCGATGTTGCACCTGGATGAGTGCGATGTTGCACGTGGATAAGTGCAACGTTGCAGTGGATGAGTGAGATGTTACACATGGATAAGTGCAATGTTGCACTTGCATGAGTGAGATGTTACATGTGGATGAGTGCAATGTTGCACGTGGATGAGTGAGATGTTACACGTGGATGAGTGCAATGTTACACTTGCATGAGTGAGATGTTGCATGTGGCTGAGTGCGATGCTGCACATGGATGAGTGGTAGTGCAGTTCATAGCTCTTGACCATCTGTCTCCAGAATGTGGAATACTATCTTTCTGAATGTAGAACAAATGAGCAAAATGTGGGACCCTTAGTAATGGCTTCAACTAAAAAGCTCAAAGCATGGTTACTAACTGTTTTTTTTCCATACTTAAAAAAAAAACATTCTTTCGATGAATTAATGTGATTATGTATTATTAAGTATTATTTGCCATGGATACTTGTTTAAAAATTCTTAACAGTGAATGTTTGCCATGTCTCTTTAGTATGAAATAGTCACAATAAGGAGGTAGAGTTGAGAGGTATAAAACTTATTGTAGATGACTCAGACACTAAATTTGTAGGAAAGGGATAAGATATTTGCAGACCTTCCAAAAATGGCAATTGTGTCAGTATATGTACATGAAATAAGAACATAGTGATGAAAGCCTCTTTAGGAGCTTACAGTTAAAAAGAAAAAAAGAAAGAAATCAAAGGAAGTAAATAAAAAAAATCTACTTTTATTGTCTGCAGAGGTAACCAAGGAATGAATGAATTTAATGTAATTCCATTTTAATTCAATGGAAAAGGGAGGAAATGATACAGAAAAGCTAACCAATACCATATCATGGAGTAACAGATTGGATCACTAGAAGAAAAAAAACATGGTTGAAAAAAAGTCATGCCAATGTCATTATCACTTTCATACCATTTATGGGCAGAATTAATAAAATATTGCTCACCACTCACAGTGGAATTACAATATTGTTGTGTCTTTCGGCTTTTCCCGGTTAGGGGTCGCCACAGCGGAACTCCGGTCCGCTAATGATTGGTAGTTGATTTTTACGTGCCGAGTTACCAGCCCTGATGCACAACCTTCAACGAAGGTACGCCCATTCATGCATGTATCCATGCAGAAGACACTCTAGCTGAGAATCGAACCGGACAGTGTCTTACTGTGAGGCGACAACGCTACCGCAGCACCACCACCATGGATTCAGTGGAATTACAATATAAGAGTCAAAATATTTTATTCTTTATCTTTGCCTATAGGATTCACTCGCCATTTCACATCAAAGTAAAGTGTAATATCAGACCTTAAACTGTAACATTTTGTCCCCAATCTTCACTTTCCAACCTCAAACTTAATGACTCCTTTGACAGAACCAAAGCAATGCTTCCATATCCTCCTGTATTTTTTTGCTAATGAAGTTAGTCTACTTCTAAAAGGGTAAGATGTGCGAAATTGTTTAATAAATGCTTCATTTCATATACTTTTGAATTAACAAGTCAGTATTTTGTACTGCCGGTGCTTTTCCTGTTGCACTGAAGTCACTGTTCAGCACTTGCACAGAGGAAGCTAATGATTCAGCCAACTCAAGACTGCTATGCCATGGAATTTGTGCAGCACAGAGATATACAGCATTATGGTTTTTATTAATGATTTCCAGGGTATTGGTGTACTGGAGGCACTTAAAACTAAACAACAAGATACCATATATAGGGTATAATTTTATCAGACTGGCTAAAAATGAGTGACAAAAATAGCTCTAAATCCAGGGTGAATACCACCAAGTCCCTTACCTTGAAGTGATTTACTGCTATCACAGATTTACTTTATGTTGCTATACCAGCTAATTATGGGCATGCTATTTCTAACAGAAACATTCAAAATGCATCGCATACACATACATAGAAAAGGAAATATTCTGAAAACACACAATTAAGATATGTTCTTCATTTCCATAAATAACACGTAAGCAACATTTTTAGACAAGTCATTTGGAAAGGTTATGTTGCTGACTAAAGACACAATGTTACTATAATGCTTTACCTGGGGAGGTAAATTGTTCCAAAGGAAAGGCGTCTGCAGCAGTTAAAAGTATGCACACACCTTATATGTTAAGAAGTAAAAGACAGTTCATTCCTCATACACTAAGTGAGTGGAAGAAGCAGTGTACTAAGTCTGGGGTGTCTTCTTCGTGCTGATGTAGATGTTACCTATTACCATTTAGTTATATTAACATTTGTTTTCATCAACTGTGAGAAGATTAACAATCCTAGCATTAATGTTACAGTGTTGGGGGGGGGGGGGTATATGCATGTAATTTCTGTGTGTATGCCACTTTGGGAACAGGTTATGGGTTTTTGTTAGAAGAGGCTGTCATTACATATTTGGAGTCATGAACATTATTATTTAGAATTTAAATTGTCACCATGGGAACGAGTTGCCTCTGAGACTGTTTAACTTTGAATAAAGAACAAACAGTCAATTTCAGTTGAACTTACTCGTCCATCTTTTATGAAGCTACAGAACATTAATGTTAGAATACTAAAGTAGCTGTGCTGAAGGGGGTACACCTCCAGATGTGAAGTACATGGGTTTCCTTTACAAAACATTGATTTCTTTTACTAATGATTTTTTATTGTTTCATAAGCTTGTAGGTTTTAGAGTATTTTTGGTGAGCTACATTTCACATTTGTTTTGCTGATTTTGGTGTTTCTGGTATTCCGCTAGCTTTGCTTTACTATCTTATTTTTATACCAGTGCTATAGGGTAGCGTCGATCCATAAACTCTATACTCTTCTTTCAGGTCCTTGATGATGCAAGATGGCTAAAGATAATGCCAGCAGAATTAAGGAATTATATGCTCAAAAAGAAATATATAAATTTGGTAAAACCCCACTAGGACAACATACCACATTTATCAACAACAAGAAAGTCAACCACAAAAAGTCGACATATGCATTAGGTCAACAGTTGTGCTAGATTGATAACCTCCATATGTGGGAGTATTCCCTTTCCTTGAGATTGTGCGATCTCAGAACTACTGCTTTTAATTAGCAGGGGGTATGGGGGCACATCCACCATATGGGAGTGCAGGTCTGCTTGCCCTCAGCAAAAAATGATATTATTTTGTTTTTTGTAGGATGCGTGTGGGAAGGATTTTACTCACACATGCATAGTTTAGTGTCAGCATTTTTGATCTTGACTTTTTGTATTCAACTTTCTTGCTGTTGATATTGTGGTCTGTCAACCAAGTGAGGTAGACCCATATATATATATATATATATATATATATATATATATATATATATATATATATATATATATATATATATATATATATATGCGTGTGTGTGTGTGTTTGTGTGTGTGTGTGTGTGTGTGTGTGTGTGAGTGTGTGTGTAATTTTTATTCTTATCTAACTCTAAATGCTCTCATAAGACTGATGTGCTGTAACTTTTTTTTATTCCAAGGCACATCTCATGAGATCACATTGCTCTTCTCTGTATTGTCACATCACAATCCCATTCATTTAGAATGGAAGTAGTAAGAAATACTATCAAGTTACAGAGTCTTCAATAACATATGAGTGACCTTTTTGCTGTGAATCTTAAATATGGCTTTTTGCAGATGTGTTCCATTATCTATAAGAAGCTCTTACCAAAAAATAATGAAATGACTGAGATAAAGTAGCTATTTTTAAAAGTGATATTTTGTGAGTTTCAGGCCCTGTCTTTATTCCCTGAGTCAACTGGAGTATTATATTTCCTGGCTTTTAAAACTCAGCTAATTAGTGAAGTTGTTCTCAGTGATTATCAGGTTTATTCATATTCAGGCTGTAAAAAGGTTTAACATTTTTGCATTCCTAAGGAAGAGGAAGAGGAAGAATGCAGATTTGAATAATAGCATGAAATCAGCAATTTGTCAATTTAGAGCATAAATGGTTTAGAGACCTCTGTGTGTGAAACTACAAAAGACCTACAAGTACTTTTGACATGTATTTCCCTTGGCAAAGGATCTGACAGGCAAAATGGTGTAAGAGGAAGAGAGGTAATTTCTTCCTAAAGGAAGTATCATGTGATTTCATTCAGCCTCAGTGTTGTATGCTCTGAGGAAGCTGACTAGGTGGAAATGGCATGGAGGGAAGGAAATTGTTAAGTTATGCTTTCTAATGCATGAAATGTGAAGACTAGTCTCTAGGAAGGAAATATACTTGAGGGGAAAGGAAATATTGCGTTTACAGTATAGCGGTCCTTTAACTGCAAAATCAGTGGTACAACAGGTAACCTTATCCCCCTTGCTTTCAGAGACTGTTGGTTCTATTCCCAGACCAGGTAGATGGATTGCTGACACTACAGTGCAGCATGGGGAGGGTGGTATAGTCCTCATGAGTGTGCCTCCCTTCAGATGAGATGTTAAACCAAGGCCACATCTTCTTCAGTTGGTGGTAGCTTAGGTAGATGTAAAATGTAAAAAAATCCCATGGCACCTATTAAAAAGACAGGGGGGAATTTCTCAATGCCCTGACCAAATTTTCCCCTAGTTATATAAATACCATCTTGGGTCTCACCTTTAAATATCGGACTAGCCTAGTAGGACCAACATGATCAACAAAAGATAAATAAATAAAATAAAGGTGATTCCATAATGAGTTGCAGTGAGAATGCAGCATGTGAGTTAAATAGACTGACTGACTGACTGACTGGCCTGTACTGTAGTAGCATTCCATAAGAACCATAACTGATTGGTGGTTAAAGCAGGATGGGATGAAGGCATGTGCCAAAGCTACAAAATCCTAGAAAACATTGAGTTGATTGGCTCTTGAGATGTTCCTAAGGTGGCTGAATATTTTCATGTGGCTAATTTCTAGTTGCACAGTATCTCAGCATCAGAATGGATTGACCACAACAGCTCAAAATATACCTTTTAATCAGCAAAAGTTTAATGTTCCTAAACCGTAAAGACTGCACTCAGTGAGATTTAATTTTTATCAGCATTTCTAGAAAAGATCTTTAACAGTCAAATATTTTATTAGCATCCTCATCTCACTGCCCCAACTCCTGCCAGAAAACATGCATACATACATTCCTAAAACAATATAGAAAAATCAATTTCTGTCTACAAATAATAATGTGTACAAGTATAGCTTAATAATACTAGCATTAATATTAAGTTAAACCTGTTAATTGGGAAGTTGCATTTAATTTCATCTAGTTTTAAGCAAAACAGGAGCCATAGCTGATTGTATGTTAATAGAAACCAAACAACAAAGGGTTACATGGCCCTTGCCTACCAGTCTGTTAATGTTCAATGGTACAAGTAATCATGTCATATGAAATATACCTGGTGAATAGTCTGTGAACACAAGTGTCAGGGAAACCATGTACCAGAATAAAGCATGCAGCTAGATGCAGAATTGCATTGTTTTATAAAATTACCCCTCAGATGTTAAAATTCCACATACAGCCTGCTTCTCTGAATGTGGTGCCTGGTTACAGAATGTACCCCTCAGCTCATGCTGCACCATTATATGTGCTGCCTAATACACATGCATTATTGTACATGCTTTGTAATATACATTCATCATTATAAATTCTGTGTTATATACAGACATCATCATACTTGCTGTGCAATATACATTCATCATTATATTTGCTGTGCAGTATACATGCATCATTATATGTGCTGTGAAATATGCGTGCCACTTTATACATGTTATGTAGTATGCATGCTTCATCACATATGCTGTGTAATATACATGTGCCATTATATATGCTGTGCAGTATATGTTTCACTATATGTGCTGTGTAATATACATGTATTATTATACATACGGTGTGATATACATGCATCATTTTAAGGCTTTGTAATATGCACGCATCATTATATGTGCTGTGTAATATACATGCATCATTTTACATGCTGTGTAATATACATGCATTATTTTACAAGCTGTGTAATATAGAAGCATCATTACATGTTCTGTGTAATATACATACATCATTACACATGCGGTGTAATATACCTATATCATTATACATGCTGTGTAATATATATACCACACCATCAAAGTCCTCATGGTGTACTTCCATCAGTCAAGTTACACTGCAGCAGGTGATTTAGGACATCTAACTTCACATATTAAGTATGTTGGATCACTCTCTCTGTGATCTTCTGTCAAGCCACATCAAATATCTGTGTATTTATACATGTGAAAATGTGCACTCATCTACCCAGCTTGAGTGTAATGGAACGTCAAGTTGCTTTTTGGTAAGCTATGAAGGCAGGAAAATATAGAACATTTGGGTGTTGTCTAGATGAAAAAGCAAGATTAAAGTTCAAAACAGTGTGGTCTGAGCACATCTGAAATCATAATGCCTTGTTTTGCTAGATTTAATGCAAGGAATCATACCCTAATAGGGAGAGTTAGACAGATTATGCATCTCTCTAGTATGTGATATGGTTTCCTACACTTCCATATTTGCCGCTTGTGATATGATGCACAAATTACATTGCATGTAAAATATGACTAACTTATGAGGCATACTACCTCTGGATTTTAGGATCATACTATTCTTTGCATTTGGTTTAAGCGGCTTTTAGGCACATTGCTTTTGACCTCGTCTGTCATACCATGCAATTTGTTTTCTGTGGAGAAGGAAGACACAAATTTCTTATGTGTAAAACCATTTTTCTTAATTGATGCAAAGCACCTTCAAGCATATATCGCTTCACGTTATTTATTACAGAATTGTTTTCTTGTACGTTCAAGATACTGTATGGTAAAAGCAGTAGTCTTACCTTCCTTATTCCAAACAGTTCCTCTAATAATAACAAGACAGAGAACAACATTCTGTCAAACTCAATGCTACAAAGCTGTCTTAATATATATGTCTGAAAACTATGACAGGGATTTTTTTTTTAAAACACAACAGTTTGCAACATGACAGTCTAGCAGTCTAATGTGGAAGCTTAGTTTTCTGCCTCCACAAGCCCCATTATCTTATTTCTAAATATGTCATAAACTCTGGAAACGCTGATTCTTGGAAATATATTTTGAGTACCATGTGCAAAACATGTAAGGGAATAAGAGGAAACAATTTGTATGGTTGTGCATTAATGTGTGTGTGTGTGTGTGTGTGTGTGTGTGTGTGTGTGTGTGTATGTGTGTGTATATATATATATATATATATATATATATATATATACACACACATACATACATACACACACACTTTTATATATATATATATATATATATATAAATGAAAGGTTTGCAGAAGAAATTACATAAATGTCCTCAAGAACTTTAATGCAAAATGCATTTTGAAAAGATAATAAGGCTCTTGTTTGTAAACTACACAAGAATGATTGCAATGACACCTGTTTTAAATTTCTGTGAGAACTAAGACACCAAAAGGCTCACGTAGTGCCAGACTAACAGTAGAGATCACACAAATGGAATTCTCAAGGTTCTGATGAAGTCCTGGTATTAGAGGATCAAAGTGCTTAACCATTTTTATGTTTTCATTTACTATTAAAATAAATTCTACTGTCACCAGTCCTCGTGGCTGCCTAAGTATTTTGTTGGTTTAGACAAAAGTATTGCTTGATTTCCTACTATATTATACTGAGAATTCCATTTGTGTGATCCCCGGTGTTGGTTCGGCACAACATGAGCCTTTTGGTGTTTCTTAGTTTTCAGTTAGGGCTGCATATTTGCATGTTGCTTCTGGCTTTCTTGATATATTTCTATGAGAAACGGTGCATTTCACCAGGCTTGCTGTCAGTTATTGGGAACATGAATTTTTCTTTTAAAAAAAGGTTGTTGATTTCATATGATCTTCATAGTTGTAAGACACTCAAACTACAGAGACATATATATACAGTGGATATAAAAAGTGTACACACCCCTGTTAAAATGCCAGGTTTTTGTGATATAAAAAATGAGACCATAATAAATCATTACAAAACTTTTCCCACCTTTAATGTGACCTATAACCTATACAATTCAGTTGAAAAATAAACAAATCTGTTAGGGGAAAAAATATAAGAAATGCACAATATGCTGGTTGCATAAGTCTGCATACCCTTAAACTAATACTTTGTTGTGCATGCACACCCTTAAACTAATACTTTGTTGTGCATGCACACCCTTAAAACAATACTTTGTTGTGCATGCATCCCCTTAAGCTAATACTTTGTTGTGCATGCACACCCTTAAAACAATACTTTGTTGTGCATCCACACCCTTAAAACAATACTTTGTTGTGCATGCATACCCTTAAACTAATACTTTGTTGTGCATGCACACCCTTAAAACAATACTGTGTTGTGCATGCACACCCTTAAACTAATACTTTGTTGTGCATGCACACCCTTAAACTAATACTTTGTTGTGCATGCACACCCTTAAAACAATACTTTGTTGTGCATGCACACCCTTAAACTAATACTTTGTTGTGCATGCACACCCTTAAACTAATACTTTGTTGTGCATCCACTCCCTTAAAACAATACTTTGTTGTGCATGCACACCCTTAAACTAATACTTTGTTGTGCATGCACACCCTTAAACTAATACTTTGTTGTGCATGCACACCCTTAAAACAATACTTTGTTGTGCATGCACACCCTTAAACTAATACTTTGTTGTGCATGCACACCCTTAAAACAATACTTTGTTGTGCATGCATACCCCTAAGCTAATACTTTGTTGTGCATGCACACCCTTAAAACAGTACTTTGTTGTGCATGCACACCCTTAAAACAATACTTTGTTGTGCATGCATACCCTTAAACTAATACTTTGTTGTGCATGCACACCCTTAAAACAATACTTTGTTGAAGCACCTTTTGATTTAATTACAGCATTCAGTCTTCTTGGGTAGGAGTCTATTAGCATGGTACATCTTGACTTGACTTGACAATATTTGCCCACTTTTCCTTGGTTTTTGCATATTCAGTTCCTTGCAAAAGTGCTCCAAATCTGTCAGAGTGTGAGGGCATGTCTTGTACATAACCCTGTTCAGGTCACCCCACAGACTTTCTATTGGAGTTAAGTCTGGGCTCTGGCTGGGCCATTCAAAACTTTAATTTTCTGCTGGTGAAGCCATTTTTTTGTTGATTTGGATGTATGCTTGGGGTCATTGCCAAGTTGAAAGGTGAAATTCCTCTTTATCTTCAGCTTTCTAGAAGATACCTGAAGGTTTTGGGATAAAACTGTTATTTTGAACTGTTCATAACTCCCTCCACCTTGACTAAAGCCCTCCCAGTTCCAGCTGAAGAAAAGCAAACCCAAAGCATGATACTGCCACCACCATGCTTCACCATGGGGATGATGTTTTTTTGTAATGCAAAGTGTTGTTTTTGCGCCAAACATACCTTTTGGAATTGTGGCCATAAAGTTCAACATTGGTCTCATCAGACCATTAGACATTTTCCCGCATGGTTTTAAGAGACTTGTATTGTTTTGCAAATTTTAGCCGGGCCTGGATGTTTTCCTGTGTAAGAAAAGGCTTCCATCTTGCAACCCTACCGCATAGTCCAGACTTATGGAGAATATGGGAGATTGTTGTTACATGTAGTACACAACCAGTACTTGCCAGCAATTCCTGCAGCTTCTTCAGTGTTGCTGTAGGTCTCTTGGCAGCCTCTCAGACCAGTTTTTGTCTTGTTTTTTCATCAATTTGTGAGGGATGTCCAGTTCTTTGCAATGTCACTGTTGTCCCATATTTTCTCCCTCTTTTGATGACTGTCTTCACTGTGTTCCATGGTATATCCAATGCTGTGGACATTTTGTTGTACCCTTCTCCTGACTGATACCTTTCAAAAATGAGATCCCTTTGATGCTTTGTAAGCTCTCTGTGAACCATGGCTTTTGCTGTAGCAGGCAAGTGAGTAAATGTCAAGAAAACCCTACTAGGACAGCTGAACTTTATTTGGGGTTAATCAGTCTTTTTAATTGATAGCAGGTGTGTGCCCAAGAAGACTGAATGCTGTAAGGAAATCAAAAGGTGCTTCAACAAAGTATTAGTTTAAGGGTGTGCACACACAACAAAGTATTAGTTTAAGGGTGTGCACACACAACAAAGTATTAGTTTAAGGGTCTGCTCACTTATGCAACCAGTGTCTTGTACATTTTTTATTTTTTATATTTTTCCCCTAACAGATGTTTGTTTTTCAATTGAATTGTACAGGTTATCGGTCACATTAATGGTGTGAAAAGTTTTGAAATGATTTATTGCGGTCTCATTTTTTTATATATCACAAAAATCTGGCATTTTAACAGGGGTATGTACACTTTTTATATCCGCTGTGTGTATATATTTGGAGAAGTGTAATATGGTTTGTTTTTTATTTATTTCTGTATGTAGTTGTGTTACAGTATATTAAATGTTGGTTTCTTATTTTTTTTAATGTTCAAGGTTTTCAGTTTTCAGTGTTTTGAATTTTCAAGATTTTGGTCGCACTGTTTTGAATTTCAATGCTACGGGCTTTTGATGGTCTAAAGTGCATCTATACACAGTATATATATATATATATATATATATATATATATATATACATACATACATATATATATATATATATATATATATATATATATATATATATATATATATAAGATGATGGAATATTTAAATTCAAAATGTGTAGATAGGGTGCTTACTTTAGTATGCGACTGAATGAGAGGTTACAGAGGTCAACCAATGAATTGATTATGCATGACCAATCGTGGCTTTACTCTGTCTAACATAATGCTGAATATGTTAACATTTTGCCATCTGCTCAGACTCTATAAAATAAGTAATAGGGGTATTTCTTTGGGTGAGTATTCACTGTACTCTGGGTTTTACTCTGAAAAATGACTCATTTAAAAAAAAAATTACTACCTTTCAGAAAACATGATAGTGTCAGGATTACATTACATAATAATAAAACAAGGCATGGACACGTCTAATTTGGCCTTACCACAAAAGGTATTGCTAAAGTGTTTTACCCTACAGGGAAGAGTATCATTTTTATTTATTTAATGATCTTGCAGTCCCATTTGGGCACACAGAACTGCGACAGTGCAACAGTAAAAGAGTATAAATTATGTTCTGTATTTTGATGTCAGAACATGACATTATGTTATTATAACATTGTTTGCCAAGTCACTGTCTACATTAACAAACATAAATATATATAAAATAAAGTGCAGGACAAATAACTATTATCATATTTAGTAATGTATGAAGCATCACTAAATTCAAGAGAGTAAGAACAAGACATGTGAAGGCTTCACTTAAAGGCCACAGTCTAAGGTAACAATATTTTCCTTACAGGTGTTGAATGAGAAGACAGAATAGGTCAACTGTGTTATTTGCACATGCATAGATGTGACAACATTAAGTGTGTCAGAAAAGCAAGCCGATGAGAGCTTATAACAATGTCGCACAACTTAGGCATACTTACAGCTTTCAAGTTTGCAAATGACAGAATTGTTGAATAGTGACAAAGATAAACAGTTGTTGAAAATTACATCATTAATTTATGAGTGCTCTGCATAAAGCAATCTTGAAAATGTGTCCCTTAGTACAATACGTCTGTGTTATTCTAAACATATGAACTTCTTTGTTTGTAGTAGCACATCAATATCCAAGTGTTCAGAATTAAATTATTGCAAAGATCATATTATTCCTTGAAACACAGTGTAGTTCAGTCTAAGGCATCATGTTGTATTCTACAGAATAATTTGGGTAATATTTCCTTTACTGAAGACAGAGGAAACATTTCATTTCAAATGCATCATTGTAGTGTTTTTACTAGCCAAGTTCTGTAGCTTTAAAGTCATATATTAACTAATTTCTGAGACGTCCACCATGAAATTTTCAAGTTCGCAAGATAAGAATGCTGACAAGTGTTTTGTTTCATCCATAGCAAAAGGTTTCGATAGATTTACCAGTGCCGTCTCTCTCATAAAATATTTTTGAACATGATTTTAAAATCACATTTTTAAATACAACCCCCCACGCCAACCAAGGATGGGGTCTGTATTATTTCCTCGAAAGAGATCTCCATCGAACAGCTGTTCATTGATCACTACCCATCAAACAGCCGTTCAGGGAATGTTACAATCATGAAACTTCTTTCCTAGGGAAAGAAACTACTTGACCACCAGAGCAACCATAATACGAACTACATAATTTTACACTCACGAAGGTGGGGGGGGGGGTGTTGCCCCTCCCCCACACTTATATATACCAATTCCAAGATTACACTGCAGCTGTGAAAAGGGCTAATTCACAATACTGGCCACCTAGTTATTTTCCCAGAGAAAAACTTCAATATAGTGATCGTTTGCTGAATGCACTTTCAATGTAGTCGTGTCGATGAACAGGGATTTGATGGAGAAGTCTTTTGAGGAAATAATATAGATCCACAATGATGTTACTCATTTCTGTTACAAGCTTGTGGCATTATGAAATCTTTTTATATGGCTTAAAAAAGTCAGACTTATCTGCATTCCAGTTTCAAACTACATTTCCTATATATATATATATATATATATATATATATATATATAGATATATATATATATACAATGCTTAAAACTGAAACTGTTTGGTATGAAACAGTATAGGTGTACATTGCAGTCTGCAACTTCCATATCAAGTACTGAGAACAAGTCAGAAAATCTGAAATGTAAGAATAGAAAAGTGACATGGTTTATTCATGCTGTGCATTAAACTTAGCCACCGAAATGCTGTTGTTCTTAGATACATCTTCACTGAAAATAGCACCAGAATACAAAATATCAAGCATGGGGGTACTAACAAAGAACTGAAGTATGTAACTGTAGTCAGTGTGGATATCTGAGGTGTATTTGATGTACATATAGGTGATCAAACACATTGGAAGCATGTTGTGGATATAAAATGTCTATTCCCTGAAATATTCAAGCCTCTAGCAAAAGCCAGAAAAGCACACAGTAGGGTGACAGAGTATGTCCAATAAATGAAAGCAGTATTTGCATGAAACATTTCAGGTCTTGCACTACAGGTCATGTCACAGGTCATGAATCATTGAGTAAACATTTATGAATGTGTTGAGCACAGCATGAAGGAGTTTCATTGGATCCCTTCCTGGAAAACCTTAAGAAACAAAGACAGAAAACTCACCAGGGCTTGACTCATTTTTCTTTTAAAAAATTAAGATTTTATTCTGGTTAGAACACAACACATGAACACAGATTTTGAAATTTGTTCAAAAATGCTTCAGAAAATAGTTTTGTCATTTCAGTAAGTTTCTAAACATCAGTATAGTAAGAATTTTATAGGAATATGAACATGTTTTAGCATTTCACCATTTTAATTCTGTGTTCTATAGCCACATTTGTAGACCGTATATATGATAATAGTTATGTGCTGACATTTCAATTTGCTGGTGAAACAGAGTCAAAATCTTGACACTTTGCAAGAAAAACAGTTCATAATGTTTAACCATGTGGAAAAATTCTTGCATGAGGGACTTTAAGCAAAATGCGAATTATAGCATGCAACATTAACTTTTCCATTGTAATTAGGCAAGCATCAGACCTTTTCTGATTTTTCTCACAAAAAGCAATTTTGATGACTCTAAAACAATACAGGTGAGATTTTTCTTATTCATTAGAAAGTTCCTGTAGGACTGCAACATTACAGAGAAGTTTTTACTAACTGACATTTTCAAATTCCCACAACTGTGTGTAACAATTAATGTCTTGTCAGCTTAAATTACCTTCTCACAGAAATGCACAATGCATCTTGTAAAAGTCTTCAGTATTTTCAGTTCACATTCCCCTTTCTTACTTTTGAGCTGTTATAACTGTGTATCAATGGCTGTGAGTGAATTTGGTTGAGTTTTAGTTTTCATGAATGCGTACATCCCAGCTGCGTCATTTAAGTATATATTCACTGCAGCATTAAAGTGGTAGTCATATTATAACATTTCTGTTAATTATTTTTGTTCTTGAGCCTAAGTATTTTAACAAAATCAAAAAATAAGAAATCAGTGAAAAAAGGCACTTAAATAATGCCAACAAAAATGATAAATATAAAAGAGATTAAAAATACTGTAAAAGCAACTTCACTCATATGACTTTATGCACAGGTTCATGTAAACTCTATTGAATATATGACACTCCAGGGAGAGAGTATAACTGTGATAGTTTCTCTTCTTCACTCCACCTTTCTATTACACTATTTCTGTGTATGTGTGTGTGTGTATGCATATGCATTGTATGTATGTATCTGTGCGTGTGTGTTTATGCATATGCATTGCATGTATGTATTTATCTGTGTGTGTGTGTGTGTGTGTGTGTGTGTGTGTGTGTGTGTGTGTGTGTGTGTGTGTTTGTGTGTGTGTGTGTAGGTGTATGTGGTTGTCGGTGTGTGTGTATTCTAGAACACTACAAGCACTAGAGTCACAATTGTTTGAAAACCACTTTCTCCAAACAAAGGACGAGCATCTTGTAGCTTGTTTCATCTGCTGCTTGCATTTGAAGTCTTATATGAATTTGGGCAAGCAGCCATCAGGAGGCAGTGGGAGAGGAATTTGGGATTAGGAATCAGGAGAGGGATTTTTGGTGTTAGGGAGCAGGAAGGGAGTTTTAGGGTTAGGCAGTGGGAACAGAGACATGTTTAGGAAGGAGGAGAGGAGTTTTAGTTTTAGGGAGCAATCAGGGACTTTAGAGTTAGGCAAGGAGAGTGGAGTTTTAGGGTAAAGGAGAGAGGACTTGGGTTGCGAAATGGGTTTAAGTTTTAGAGTTAGAGTTTAGGTTCTGGTAGGACTATTCAGTTTTATAGGGCTGAATATTGTGAGGACTACATAGAAACGGGAGATCTGGCTAGTGGGAGTTCATGTGCTTGCTTTTTAGAGCAAACGTCAGTGATCAAGTGTGTCACACACTACTAGCATGCAAGCACCTGTAGTACACTCTGTATATTCATGCATTGGTACAAGTCAATATGATGAACAGCTCATCAAACATTTAGGGATGTTGCACAATTGATCAAAGATGCAAGCAATTGAGATTTTCACACAGCCAATAGAAAGATGCCAGCAACTGTTACGCAAGATCACATTATAGAGGGGAATGGGAATATGTCCTTTCCACACTGTTCTGTGAAGGGGTGAGTAGGTCCTGGCACAAAAAGCTCTTGTAAAATTTAATGCATTAATTGATGTGTGTGGTTTGCTGTGTTAACATGTTTGAGTGTGTTGTGTGGAAGTTTGTGCATGTCAGGTTGCCAGTTATAGTGTGGGGTATATTTATATTTGATTCTTTATAGTGCTTGATACATATGTGACCAGTTCTTTTTTTGATCACTCGTGTTTTATACATAGGATCATAGGTAGTTACTAGGCTAATGGCCCCAGGGCACTTACAAGCCTAGCCAAGTTCAACCCATATTCCCAAGGGTGTCTGGTTCGAGCAGACACTCAGCACCTATTGCAGATGTCCAAGAGGGACACAGGTAGAACTCCCAGGGTGAATTTTCTGTTACCCATCCAGTTGTCCAAATTATGCTTAAATAGGGCCAGTGAGGGGCTTTGTTTAACAGGAATTGGAAGCTTGTTCCAAAGATGGGGTAACTTCTGTGAGACAAATCTGTCTCTCCAGCAGGTTCTGTTGATGTCAGATACCAGGTTACGTTAATTTGAGTGAGTGACCTGTGTGTCATTTGACTTGCTAATGTACAGCATTTCCATTAAAGCTGGGAGAGAGATTGCTCTATATGCAAGGCACAGGTTGCCTCTGAGCAGTCTGCAAGACACAGAGTAAATTGACAATTATTTCAGTCTGACCGCACAAGACAAATCTTGAAGACTCTGAATTTGCTTTGTAAGGAACATTTGTGGTTTCTCGATTCCTGCAGGTGTTTGGAAAGGAACATACCAAAGAGAATGTTGTACTCTATTATTGGCCTGATGAGGAAAGAGTACAGGGAGGGTTATAGCCTCTTTTTTCCCTGAAGGCAATGCCCTTACTTATGAGATAAGCAAAATAAAATGCCCTTATTACCACTGTAGAGACAGGGTGATCAAAATTAAGGTTGCTCTCCGGTCATACAAATGTATCTATCTGTTTATATAGATCTTTGTCTATATCTATACCTATATATATATATATATATATATATATATATATATATATATATATATATATATATATATATATATATATATGGGTCTACTTCTGATTGTTGAAAAGACAACCAGAAGATCGAACCCATTTTAGCAAAAGTGCACTAAATCGTAAGTGCACTTTCACAAAAGCCAGTTCTGTGAAGTGCATTGCAGTGAGGATAAGGAAATATATCCTTTTCCTCACTGTAGTGCGATCTCGGAGTTAGTATATTTAAGTAGTGAGGAGTGGGGGGTGCAGGGATGCTTGCCCCCCCTGCAAAATACTGTTTAGAGCAGTTTTTGTTTTGTTTTTTGCTGGTTTGGAGAACCAGCTTTTGCGAAAGTGCACTTTCAATCTAGTACACTTTCACTTTAATGGGTACTAGATTGAAAGTGCACTTTCAATCTAGTACACTTTCGCTTTAATGGGTCTTGATGTTGCAAGTTCGAGATAGTGTAATTTCAATCTAGCAACATACACCCATATATATATATATATATATATATATATATATATATATATATATATAAATGTTCATAATATCAAACATTTTCACAGCTGGCAGAAATTATTGAAACACATTTGATCACTTCTGCTGGCATTTGCTTGTGGGAGGTCATGGACCAGCGAAGAGGGTGAATCTGTCCTTTCACTGCTGTTGCTTTATCTTGGAATTGGTATATATAATTAACAGTGTATGTTGGGGGACTTTCCCATGAAAAAAAAAACACGAGTTTCTTTTTATTTTGAGATTCAATCCTTATATATATATATATATATATATATATATATATATATATCTATATATATACACACATATAGCTATAAAAAATGTGTGTGTATGAGTTTATAATGAATAATCACAGATGAGTTTGATTGTCACGCAAAATATCAAACTCATCCAAGATTACCATTAATCTCTACTAAATAATCTAAAAAATAATGACAAATGTAAACCAATATGCATTTGTGATTACAAAACAGATAACTTTTATACATGGGGCTCTGCCCCTTAACCCCTGGAAATTATATATACTAACTCCAGGGTTACTTAAACATGAGGATAAAGGGAAAAGTCAAGCAATTATGTAATAGTCGATATAATGAATTTTGACTATCTGTACCACCAATGAAAAACATCAGTGTTTCAACTTATATGCAGTGATAACTCATATAAGTACACACTTAAATACTAGTCTAGTTGTCTCTGAAGGCCATTTTTCAGCCTGGCCAATTTCCCTTTCAGAGATGAGACTTAGAATCTGTACTTTGTGTTTATGAATTAAATACCTTAACTATTATGCCAAACCCAGCCTCCAACATATAGGTTAATATATAAATACTAAGCTATTGTTCTACAGACCATTACAAACTTAGCCAATAGGCAGAAATTAGAATCAAACTGTGTATTTTGTATCTGTGAGGTAAAGATCTTAACCATTATGCCAAACTTCCCCCTATTTAAAACTCTGTACCTTGTGTTTGTAAGGTAAGCACCTTAACCATTATGCAATCCCCCAGTCTCCATGTAGCGCACACACACACACACACACACACACACACACACACACACACACACACACACACACACACACACACACACACACACACACACGTATATGTGTATGTGTGTATCTGTATCTATATCTATAGTTATCTATCTATCTATCTATCTATCTATCTATCTATCTATCTATCTATCTATCTACCTACCTACCTAATTATTGGTCAAGAGTGAGGTTTGTCATGTAGTAGAATAGTCAAATTTTACGTTACTGAATTCCTGGCAAGTGGGATTGGGGAGTTGGATTTGTTTATAACAAATGTTTTACCATTGGGTTTAGCATGTCTGTGTGTGTGTGTGTGTGTGTGTGTGTGTGTGTGTGTGTGTGTGTGTGTGTGTGTGTGTGTGTGTGTGTGTGTGTGTGTGTGTGTGTGTGTGTGTGTGTGTGTGTGTGTGTGTGTGTGTGTGTGTGTGTGTGTGTGTGTGTGTGTGTGCGTGCGTGTGTGTCTGTGTGTGTATGTATGTATCTATGTGTGTGTGTATGTGTGTGAGTGTGTGTGTGTGTGTGTGTGTGCATCTGTATGTGTATCTGTGTGTGTCTTGTGTAGTGGTATTGTTAGGGAAAGGTATTTAGTACCCTAATGTGAACCAGGATAGTAAACCAAACAATGAAAGAAGAAAGTTGAATAAAATTTAATAGCACACAGCTCCAAGGATTAAGCACTTTTGAAAAAACTTCACCAGAATCATTTAAACACTGAACAGCACCACATATATATACCCTGCCCTTAATTACATAACCAATAAATTCTTTCCAGTAATGCCACACACAATATTTTAAAGCAACACATAATATTAAATATTTAAAATATTGTGTGTGGTTTTTAATTAAGGGAAATCATTTATTGTTTATGTAATTAAGGGTGGGGTATATATATCTATAAATATATATATATATATATATATATATATATATATATATATATATATATATATGGTGCTGTTCAGTGTTTAAATGATTCTGATGACATTTTTTCGAAAGCGCTTAATCCTTGGAGCTGTGTGCCATTAAATTTTATTCAACCTTCTTTCGTCGTTTGGTTTACTATCCTGGTTGAACTGCTGCCTGCATCTTGAGTCTGAAGAAATTATATCAGTCAGAAAACAATCAGGAAAGGAAAAAGCTTTCCTTTACTAATGAGTTTATTTAGTTGGTGAAATTACTTTTTCCCAAATAGCAACATGCTCGTAGACATCATACTGCTCAGTTTATTCACAGCTAAATATTAAACACACTGTCAACATTCAACAAAACAAGAAAAGCAAGGAACATATCTGAAAACATGGCTTGTATGATTATGTTCGTTTACTGTTATCATTGTCCTTCCTATACACCATCACTACTCTTGTGCATGGATAGTTACTAGGCTTGAAGTCCAGAGGAACATTGAGAAGCCCAGCTCAAATATCCTTTTGCCCAAACACTATCTGGTTAAGTGACTTGCTCAAATCCACACAGCTGGGAGATAATGAGGAATCAAACCCTATACCACAAGAACCACATCTCACAGACTTAGCCCTCTCCAGCTGCAATATAAAAAGGAAAAGAAGGATTCAAGTCTCACACACGATAGAGAAAAACGGGATGCAGAAACCAAGCACTTATAGAGACACATACATATGTGATCATCAGTTACAGCTTGCTCAGATTCACACAATAGAAAGTGGAGGTGAAAGGGTTCAAACCCTCTGTATTTGACTACAGGAAGCAGTGAGTTAATATTAAACCATCTACTTTTGACTACAGGAAGCAATGAGTTATTATCAAGCAGAACTCTAATGACTAGCATTACTGACTGAATGTAAACCTCAGTGACTTCTAGGCTTCAGTGATTTATCAGAAGATGAAGAACCATTTGAAAGTTTGGTTTGTTAGTGAAGGGGTTAAGGCTCTAAGATGTTAATGAGCTACTTCATGTTGACAAGGATGTGGGGTTTGATTCTTTCTATCACCATTTACCTGTCACTTATAGGTTCATAGGTTCATAGGTTCATACTAGGCTATCTGCCCGAGGGCATTTACAAGCCTAGCCCATCGTTTTGTGGCTTACGCCACCCCTTTAGTATGGGAACTATACCCATTATTTTGCTGTGCCTTGTATGATTCCATGCAAGTCACTTAACCAAATAGTACTCTTGATGCGTTTTACTCTAAGTGAACAGAGTTTAATTCTTTCTATCTCCATTTACTAGCCACTTAATTCTAATTACTACAGCGAGATTTTGAGCAAGTCATTTAATTAGACAGAGTTCTTGATGAGTAAGCAGGGTTTAATTCTTTCTACCTCTATTTGCCTGCCATTTAACTCTAATGCCAACTGTGTGATTCTGAGCAAATCACTTAACCACACACAGCACTTGATGAGTTTTACTCTGGATGAGGAGGGGTTGATTCTTTCTACCTCCTTTTGCCTTCCAGTTAACTCTAATGCCTACTGTGTTACTCTGAGTAACTTGGTTAATCTGATAACTGTTTTATTTAATCTAACTGTTTTAATCTGTTGGCATTACTACTATATGGACATACCCAGTCACAAATGCTGACACACACACACACACTCACACACACTCACACACACACACACACACACACACACACACACACACACACACACACACACACACACACACACACACACACACATACACACACACACACACACACAGACACATACACACACACACACACACACACACACACACACACACACACACACACACACACACACACACACACACACACACACACACACACATCTATATGGATTTATGTAGATTTATCTAATACACAATTTATCTAAGTAAAATATATCATCAAAATTTTATCTAAAACTTGTAAACTTGTGTAAGCTAAAATACACTTAATCAAAACCACTTTTAATCAAACATGTCAGAAACAAGAAATATACCTCCAAAACCTGCTTTTGAGAGGAGGTGACCCCACTGCATTCCCATGTACTAACTCACAGCTGTACAACTGTGGAGAAAATAGGGAACCCCATACAGTAAATCGCTGCTGTCCATACTTTCATTTCCCTATTGTTGGCAACCATGAAGTTAGTATATTTAAGTAAGGAGAGGGGTGCAGAGGTGACAGGAAGTGAAATAGGGTAAGAAGTTATCAATAAAGTTGATCCTGTAACGAGTCATTCAAAACATGTACATAATTTTAGAAACTCATACTATCCTCACCTTAAAAGTAAAAAAAAAACCAATAATAAAAATGACTTGGGCAGATAGAGAGATAAACACATAATACATACAAGCTTATATAAAGACATAGCTAGACAGATAGGTAAGCACATAGGTAGCTACAAAGATAAATGCATAGAGAGAGCTATATAGATAAAGACAGACAGATACATACATAGATAGGTAAGCGCATAGATTGATGTTCTTATCTCTATAGCTGAAGGGAGATATGATATCTCATTAATTTTATCTATTTATTGACCAGGTAATCCAATGGATACAACTGTTCCCTTTTAGGGGGCAAGCCAGGCAGAAACACTGTCTGGTTAAGTGATGTACCCAGAATCCCACAGAAGGGCAGTGAAGGTGGAAGGAACCAAAGCCTGTACCTTGGGCACAGTAAGCAGCTCATATTTTTAGTTCTCTGAACTAACTGCCAGACTTCAGAAAACAGGTTAGCTATAAGCAGCCCTTAATACAAAATATAGAAACACAGTGTTGGGTGTTAAAAAAGACTAGTCAGCCAACATTGTCTGCCGATTTCTCTGTCTTATGAATGAGCTTCAGGTTCCGCCTAGCAACGGCTCACACCTCATGTTTCTTCTCAGCATAAGAACTGCATTATATCTGACTCATCTAGCCCTGTATTGGTTATTGTTATTCCAGTCATTTACCAGCACTTGTATGAATCTCCCATGTTTCCAGCTATCATCTTTAAATTCTTTTCTTTTTCTCATATATGTAATTTTGGTGAAACTGTAAACCCACTTGGATTGCATGATTTATCACAATTTGTTAAAGTCTGACTTACAGCTAAGGTAAGTTTAGCCATCAATGTTATCTGCTAGATGTGAATGGGTAAATGAGTTCCACTGGTACAGGCCTTGTACAGCTGTTGATTTATGTAAGCAGCTGGTGTGCCATATTGGTCCAGCACTGGACTCCCAAATAAGTCTATGTGAGACTGAGTCCTGTGAGCTCAATTTGCTCTGGGTTGGTGGGGTGATACAATGGTTAAGATGTTTACCTCATAGACACAAGGAATAGGGTTTGGTTCTCATCTATGAAAGGAAAATTAGCTAGGCTTAAAATGGCCCATAAAGGAAGCTAGTGTAGTACTTACATATAAAACTACTAGATAAACATTTTCAGAGACCAGGCCACATTCATGGTATAGAGGAAAAAGTTCTGACTGAAATGTGAAAGCACGATTGTTTAAAAGCCTGAATGATGAAGGAAATGATGAGGTTAGGGAGAAGTATAATGTGACAAAGCCTGTTCACCTCACTCAGGAGGATCATGGGGCATGCATAGCTTGGGTGCAGCCTTCACACTAAGATCCAGATATAACATGGAGGCATTCACTACAAGTGGGATAGGGCCTTCTGATGAGGATATATCAGTTGTAGAAGCAAGTGATGTGCCCTTGCTAAGACAATTGCATGCCAAGATCTACAGGTATGTGTGGAGTGTGTATAGTGGGATATTAGAGCTGATATGAAACCCCTAATTCCTCAAACAGGATAATAGCAGCACACCCATCATTTGACCCTTGCACCTAGGAGGAATGCAAACTCATAGGACTTTTGCCTCCGAGGAGAACAAGTAGCGCATTTGGTTAGGTGGCAGTCTTGGTGGTTACTGCAGATTATGAATATAACAAATTCTAACATTGTGCTATGGTAGTGGAAGCATCTTTCCTTTGGCTATTAATATCTGAAGACACCTAGAGCTGAAGTAGTGTCCCTTTATCATAGAAATGCTGGCATGCTGTAACAATCATGGTGATGTATGTTTTTCTGTTAGGGAAACAGCAGTCCTCTGGTATTTTCTGTGAAACAAGCAGGGTTGCTAAGGCAATGCATTGGTTAATATTTTTGCGCTCCTGACATCACTTTGCTTAGTATCTGACTTTTTTTCCCGGTTGCCTCTGGCAGGAACCACAGCTGTTATAGATGCAAAAGATTAAATTCATTTTTGGATGTACCAAATGCTCTCTATCTCTTCTGGCTGCCACTGTTTAATGCCTGATACTTTGAATCAAGTATGTTGTGTGCTTTTACAACTTCACAACTGTTTGCTAATGTGTGTGTGTGTGTGTGTGTGTGTGTGTGTGTGTGTGTGTGTGTGTGTGTGTGTGTGTGCATGCATGTGCGCATGTCTGTGTGTTTGTCTTTGTCTGTGTCTATGATGTGTGTGTGTGCCTGTGTGTGTTTCCCTTGGTGGGCTTGCACGCAATGACACCTTTTGTCTTGGCAGTGCCTGATCTTCTGCCATGTACTGTTCATATGACTGGATGCCACTGTGATGACCCTTTTCTATGCCAGTAATCAAGGAACCTCAATATTCACCACTGGCACCAGTGGGGGACGTTCACTGGGTTGATGACAGGTACACACAGTATCTCCAGATGCAGCTCTCTGCATCAAACGCAATCAAGCACAATTTCCCTTAAGAGCACATGGGGAACACAGTGAGTCCAGGGCTGGTTTCTCCCTTTTTCTCCAGATCTCCAATAAGACTCCCACTGGTGCAGCTACAGAGTTGGGATCTCAGCTGAGTGTCCAAGCCAAGACCTCCAGCACCCTCTCTGTCCAACCAGTGCTTTGGGTCCCTTTCCAAGTACTTGATGCACATATTCTTTGAGATTTGATGTACACACACAAACGCGCGCACACACACACACACACACACACACACACACACACACACACACACACACACACACACACACACACACACACACACACACACACACACACACACACACACACACACACACACACACACACACACACACACACACACACACACACACACACACGCACACAATCTGTATCTGTCAGTGTACTGATGCATACCATTCAATGGTGGTACTGCATATCACACCAGTAAAAAGACTTAAGACTAGTACACACTTGTATACCCTACCTGTCTTAAATTTTTACATATAGGTTCATAGGTTCATACTAGGCTATCTGCCCTAGGGCATTTATAAGCCTAGCCAGAGTGTGTTTGGCTTTTGCCACCCATTTTAAATTAATTTTGCTATGCCTTTTTTTGAGGTTAGTATACTGTGCCTCTGTCTAACACTGACACAGAAGTGATAGCCGGGGTAAACCTATGATCTCCTATCCACTCATCAAGATTCCTCTTGAAGAGAGTCAATGTGGGACTCTGCCTAACCTGGACTGGGATTTTATTCCAGAGTGAAGGGAGCCTCTGGGTTATGAATCTGTCCCTCCAGCATGTCCTATTTATTTCAGTGCTGAGGTTCAAGTCTCTCGAGCGGATGGGATTTGGATTTTCTGAGGTGCAGCATGTCCATTAATTCCGGGTTGGACATGGCTTTATACGTCAGGCACAGATCGCCTCTGAGCAGGCGGTATGCCACTGAGTAGAGCTGGAGTTTCTTTAACCGGGCAGCATATGGCATCTGTTTGAGCCCTTTGATCCTCTTGGTGAGGTACTTTTGGGGTCTTTCCAGTTGCTGCAGGTGTCTGGTAAGGTACATCCCAAAAGGGGCATTGTACTCAATTATGGGCCTGATGAGGGATGAGTAAAGAGGTACGATGACCTCCCTGATCTAGATGTGAATCCCTTCATGATTAGGTGGGCTATATAAAATGTTTTTCTAACCACTTTGGCCACGTGGTTGTCAAATGAGAGATTGCTATCAACTTGGGTCCCCAGGTCCCTAATGACTTCTTCTGTACTTAATGGATTACCACCTATGTGGTAATTTGTGGGCACTTTGTTTTTGCCAAAGGGGATGACTATACACTTTTTGGCGTTTAGCTTGAGGCCATGGCTCTGGCACCAGTTGTCTGTTTCTATGAGGCCCTTTTGGAGGATGCTTGTGTCAGCTGGAGAGTTGATTATGGCGCCCAGTTTGCAGTCATCTGAGAACTTGGTCAGCCACAGTCCTTCCGTGTTGGCCTGTACCACCGAGAAATATATACCGAACAAGAGAGGTCCCAGGACTGAGCCTTGTGGGATGCCACTTGTAACTGGTTTGGAGTCTGACATGGCTCCAGCAATTCTAACCATGTGGGTTCTGTCCTTGAGCCAGTTTGCAACCCATCTAGTGACATAGGGGTTTATATTTAAGCTGGTGAGCTTATCTATAATGCCCGAGTGGGGTATTGTATCGAAGGCTTTTGCGAGGTCCAGGTAGGCTGTGTGGACCACCTTCCCCTCGTCAATGGCCTTGTTGACTGTTTCAAAGAAATCGACCAGGTTTAAGAGGCAGGATCTGCCCTTAACAAAGCCAAACTGGGTAGGATCCAGTGTCTGTAGGTCCCCAATATCTTTATTTATGAGGTCCATGATGATCCTTTCCATAGCTTTGCAGACCAAGCTAGTCAGGCTTATGGGGTGATAGTTTCCCGGATCCGTTGAGGCACCACCTTTGTGGAGAGGGACCACTGTTGCTGTACGCCACTCTTTGGGTACATATCCTGTAGTAAGGCTAAGATTGAACAGTAGTTTTATGTTTGGGTTTAGCTCTTCTTGGAGTTCATGTAGGACGCAGCTCGGGACACCATCTGGTCCCATTGATGCTGTGTTTTTTGCTTTGGAGAGGGCGGCTCTTACCTGAGCATCTGAGATGTCAGGGGGACAGCACTCTGTTGGGATAGATATTTGCCCTTTTGGTGGGGAGAGGGGGGAGAAGTTTGCACTGAACCTGTCAGCTAGGATGTTGGCAATGTCTGTGGGCTCGGTGTATTTTTGTCATTTTGGACTAATTCTGAGCATATCTGGGAATTCCCACCCAGGTTCCTAACATAACTAAAGAAAGCCTTGTGATTATCCTTAGTGTCCTGTGCAATTTTTCTCTCGAAGCTGGCCTTAGACGATTTTATGAGTGCCCGTAGTTTTTTGCTAATACTGATCAGAGATGCCTTCCCTTTTTGGGATTTTGCTCTATCATGTAGTAGCTTCCTCCTTCTATTGTATAGTTTGTTTATGGCTGGGGTACACCAGACAGGACGTCTGCCTTTGGAGGATTGGGTCTTGGTTTTATTTGGGATTGCATGATCCATGCATTCCTGAAGGTGTTCATAGAATGCGTTTATAAAGGATTCTGCGGTCTGGGCCGTATTTTCCACAGGCCCGGGGGCTTTGAAGGATTTCGCCTCGGTTTTGAGGCGTGTGAAATTTGCTTTAGAGAAGTTTTTCACTGTGGTTTTCTGGGCAGGGAGTGGGGTCGGGATGTGAATATCCAGTGAGATTAGTTTATGGTATGATCTTACCAGTGAGGGATACACTTCTGGTCTGGAGCATAGTGTCCCCATGTTGGTGATGATCAGGTCCAGTATGTTTTCCCCTCTTGTGGGAGTGGTAACAAGTTGTTCCATAGCATTTGAGTTTATAAATTCTAGGAACCTTTGGGCTAGGGTGTTGGAGCTAGAGTAATGCTCCCAGTCTATGTTTGGGTAGTTGAAGTCACCCAATATAATGGTGTTTGGAGAGACCTTCATATTTTCCAGTATTCTCAGGAAGGCCAAGTGGGGTTCCTGTGTTTGGGAGGGTGGTCTGTAGCAGGCTATAAACTGGAAGGCAGTTTTACCCACAGTTAGTTGCACATGGATAGTCTCTGATGCTTCGTGCTGCGCCACCAATCTGGAGGTGTGGGTATCTTTGACGAATATTGATACTCCCCCTCCTTTTGTGGTTTGGTCCAAGTTTTCGGGCCGAAAAGCATGGTATGAGGTATAACCTGGTAGTGCTGGGGTGCTCTCGGGAGCCTTGAACCAGGTTTCTGTTACTGCACAGATATCGATGTTCTCCATGCTAAGGAGAGTTTCGAGTGCATGCATCTTGAGGTTTAGACTTCTGGCGTTGAATAGCATTACTCTTAGTTTCTTATCCCTTGTGATACCTATGGAGGTGGGTTTGTCTTTTGAGCCTTGCCTAAAAAGGCACTATGGGGGTAGCAAGAGCCTTTGCCAATATCTGAAAGCCCAGGGGTGACAGGTGCAAGCCGTCCCTAGCGAAGCATCGTGGCTTGTCAAGCATGTCATCCCAGGCTGACAGGCATTGGATCCCCTTTGAATGACACCAACACTTAAGCCAATTGTTGAAATTGATCATCTTGTCTTCATATTGTGGCATCATTCTTGGTGAGGGTAAGATGCTACTCAAGGTCAGGGTCATACTGGCCTGGGCTACATGCTCAGAGAGCTCCTCTATGTCTCTTTTCATGTAGTCCAGGGAGGTACGTCTCAGGTCATTCACACCAGCATGGACAATGACTGAGTCATATTTGTACTTGCCTTGGAGTGACCTGAGTGCTTGTGTTATGTGGCGGATCCTAGCGCCCGACAGGGAGCTCACCGTGACCTTCTCCTTGTTCAGCCTGGTGAGCGGGATGTCAGTGTGCCTGACGATAGAGTCACCTATTACAAGTGTATCAGGTGTGTTGTTTAGCCTTAAGGGCTGTGACTGTTCGGCACACTGGATTTGTGAGCTATGTGTTGCATGTGTTTTGTTTTGGGGTAGCGGTTGCTTGGGTGTCTGCTTTGGAGGTCTCTGCTGCTTAGGCAGATTTTTATTTAGATCCTCCGAGTATGTTTTTGTGTGTTTATGTGTTTGGTTTGTTGTCGTGTTAGGTCTATGTGAGACTGGAATTGTAGTGAGTGTGGTTTCCTTCTCCTCCTGACTGGTTACGCCAGTACTGAGTTGAGAGAGCTTAGCCTCCAGTTTGGCTATATGGTTGCATCTCTCACATGTGTTGGAATTTGTTGGGAGGAGGAGAGGGTTGTCTGTGTACATGAGGCAGTTGTAACATTGCCTCAAGATTCCCAGATTCACCAGCTGGACCGGAGAGGAGATTGACAACTGACCTTTGGACATGCTAGAATAGTATTGGGAATTCCTTTATAATTGAAAAAAGGGCCAATGGGGAACAAGGTACTCAAGGGGAGTTTGTGAGGGTGTAGTGCTTTTAATTTTTTAGAGCTGACTTATATAATTGCTTTAGTGAGCAAGTGCCAGGTAACTTAAATGCAATGTGTTACAGGTAACTTAAATGCAAAACGACAAACAGTAACTTTCTTTCAAGTGAAACAAGGAAATAAGTACAGTAAGCAATGCAGATATCACTAGGGATCCACAGAAGTGCTAAAAGGCCGCGTTTTAGGTGGAATTAGCATTTAATAAACAAACAACAAGCATACAAATAAAGCTAGATTCAGCAGGCCTGGATCTAGTCTATGCTACAGCAAAAAAGGTGTACCAATTTCAGTAAGAAACAGTTAGAATATGCAGGCACTATAAGCCTCTAACCAGAAATTCCCTGCTCAGAAGGGCAGAGTCCAGCCTCTCCTCCCACAAGAGTGCAGACCGCAATCCTTCTTAACGTAAAATAACTGGCCTGAAGCCCAAGTGCTTAAACCAGAACTAATACACTTTTAGAATAACAGACACTGAGCTCTCAATCAGCAGTTCCCAACTTAGAAGGATGTAAGCTACCTGTCCTGCCACCACAGTGCAGGCCACAAACCTTCCTGATGTAAAACAACTGGTCTGAAGCCCAAGTGCTTAATCCAAAAGACTTAGAAATGATAGCTACACTTTAATCAAGTTACTACCTGCAGTAATAAATACAACTGAATACTTTAAAGAATGCCTGGATTAGTGCTCAAGTTATACAAACAAAGCTAGATTCAGCAGGCCTGGATCTAGTCTATGCTACAGCAAACGAGGTGTACCGATTTCAGTAAGAAGCAGTTCAAATATGCAGGCACTATAAGCTTTAACCAGAAATTCCCAGCTCAGAAGGACAGAGTCCAGCCTCTCCTCCCACAAGAGTGCAGAACACGAACCCTCTTAATGTAAAATAACTGGCCTCAAGCCCAAGTGCTTAAACCAGAATTAATACACTTTTAGAATAACAGACACTGAGCCCTCAATCAGCAGTTCCCAACTTAGAAGGATGTAAGCTACCTGTTCTGCCACTACAGTGCAGACCACAAACCTTCCTAATGTAAAACTGGTCTGAAGCCCAGGTGCTTAAACTAAAAGGCTTACAATGAGTTACACCAAGCAGTAATAAATACAATTGAGTACTTTTAAGATGACGCAAAAGCAAAATAAAGTAGGAAAAAACACAAATACAGTAAAAGCAGATAATTTTTTTTTTTTTTTGGAAAGAGAGAGTAGCAGAAACTAAGCTGATTGGCCTTCTCAAACGCTCTCCCTGTACTGGGTAGATGAGGTAATGACAGTAGACTGGGAGGAGGGTCCCAGATCAAATTTACACTAGGGGCAGGCAACTGCAAAGCCACCAACTATGAAAACACTATACCAACAGGGAGGGAGGGTGGGAAACAAACAGCAGAAATGTTACTCACAGCTGAAAAGCAGCAGTGAGCCTTTAAATGAAAGTTTTAAACAGCTAAAGGAGCCACTAGAAAAAAGAGTTTAACTGCAACAAGTTATCATAAACAAACAACCCAACAGATGCTTAATAAGAGTGGACAATTTCCAGTTAATACCTCACACACAGTGAAACTAGCTAGAAAAAATACACAGTACACAAAGTGCTATAAACAACAAAGAAATAAAGAACAAAATAAACAAAAAACAGGATACTTAATGTTATATATTGTAGCTCCGAGTTTGCTGAGTGTCCTTCCTTCGATCAGCTCACTGTAAAAACATATATACATAAGCAAAACACATATAGCTGACCACCAAACCCATAAGAGCTTAAACAATGATAACGCATGCCCCAAAAACACACACACACGCACACACGCACGCACACACAGACACACACACACATGCACACACACACGCGCGCACACACACACGCACACACACGCACACACACGCACACACACACACACACACACACACACACACACACACACACACACACACACACACCTGGGAAAGGCTGGCACAGGTTTACTAGCTATGCTCTCTTCTCCCTAGACTATAAGGTAGTTATGACTACCACCAGGCACTCCTGCCAGCTACCTTAAGGCTCTTCCAAGGGTACCCAATATACTGAGTGAAATTAATATTAGCACAAATGGTAGCTTGACCAAGAGCAAAGCTATTGGGAGTGGCTCACAGAGTGTCACCAAATAAATACGCAAATACTCTCAAAACTTAAATATCTCTACAAAGATTAGCCACGATGAAAGGTTAAAATATAAAACACACACTGGAGCCAGAACTTCTTCAGAATTACAAAATCCACCATTTACATCATTTCCTTTTATACCACCATTATTTCGACATAATTTCCTACTAGTGTTAATCCTTAAAAGGACATGTCAATATAAAATTCACTCAACCAAACAGTACTATCACTTCTTTGACACAATAACTTCTAATGAAAACCTATATGTATAATGTAAACTTTGTAATAATGTTCTTAATTTAACAGATTTTGTAATTCTGAAGAAGTTCTGTAATAAACGGGACAAAAGCGCTAAATTTATTCTGGCTCCAGTGTGTGTTTTGTTTTATTGGTATTTTACATTTTTGAGTTTTAAGTAAAGGTTAAAATATATTTAATAATAAACAAAAGAACAAGAAAATAATAAGTATATATTCACAGTAACATCAGAGTTCAAATCACAGGAAATCTTTAAAATAACATTGACGGACAGGCTCAGACAAATATAGAAAAACAATATCTAAACTAAGTTTCACTATATCCTAACTGAATCTAAGAGAATCACTATTTCTTACTTAATAGAGCAAGGCAGAAGATGTGGTGAATGGTCCGTCTTGTTGTCAGGCCCAAGACTGAATACAGAATGCACAGTCTCACTAACAGCCTTCTCAAAATAATATCTGAAATATTACTTTTGCAGAATGACATCACTTTTGGTCATCTGACTTCTTGTTCCCATACAGACTCCCATTGCTGGAGGCTGGCAGGATTTAGCACCTACCTGTAAAAAATACACACCCAAGGGCTTTTGCTCATATCTGTGGCAGGTGCTGGAAGTCGTAAAACAATTCCATACCCCCATGCTTCCAGAGTAGTAATTAGTTCACCCCAAAGACAATGCAGAAAGTTTCCTAGTACAGACTTTGTTTCTCTGGCTGCATTGAAGCCTGTGAGATAGCATCTTTATGGGCTAGCCTGTAAAATGATTTAATTTCAGACATATTTTAAAGTTTTCTGGGCTGATGTTAACCTCCTGTCTGCCAGTTACATCTGTTAAAACATTTAAACAGTTACAATAGTGTATGTACATTTCTGTTCTCTCCAGTAGGGTACACTGGATACATTTAAAACACAAACACTTTACAGCCACAAAAACCCTTCACCAACATGAGTGAACCCTAAAATGCCACTTACTTCTACCTATTATGATTATTTATACTGCTTGCAGGGATCAGTTGGAGACTATTGTACAATGCCAAATTGTGCTTGGTGTAGATAGACAGCAGAGACTACATGAGTATCAAATAAAAGGTCAAAATCTACAACAACTCAAGTCTTCAATTATTTTGCCAACTTACAGCTGATATCCATCAAAAGTGTGTACATCTCATGGGATGCATCCAAATGCCAGAATGCTGTATATTTAACACTGAAGGCAAGATCCAAGGTAAGTTCCACCACATTATCTGTGTGGAATTTTAAGTGCTGTTTAAAGGGAGGTGGTACGATCAGGGTTAAGGACAATGATCCCATGTCTGCTATCATCTAAGTATTCATTGAGCCAGACAATGGAGTAAAAGATATCAAACACGGGAGTGGCCCCAGAGCAGATCCCTGGTGACAGGGGATGGTGAACCAAGAAGTTCATGTCCTTACCTGTTGGGTATGAACATGCAGCCATTTGTGGACCCATGCAGTTTTATTTACCTCCAGATTCATGATTTAAGCATAATCTTATCATGGTGTCAAATACTTTAGCCAGATTTATTGATTAATTGATTTATTCATTCATTCAGCCATTCTTTACTTCATTTTCTGATACCAGTTTTATTATATTCAGGATTATGGGAAAGAGACAACCTATTCAAACAGACAACGGATGTAGGGATATAAGGCAGAGAACCAGTCCAGGATGCCATACTGCTTCATCACAGAATGCATGCACACATGAGAACACAAAAACACATACACACAGGTCCCCCAACACACGCACACACACACACACACACACACACACACACACACACACACACACACACACACACACACACATGCGTGCACACATGCGCACACACATGCATGCACGCACACACATGCACGCACGTGTGCACGCGCACACACTCAAATACAAACACGCGCACATGCACACACACACACATGCACACGTGCGCGCGCACACACACACACACACACACACACACACACACACACACGCACGCACGCACACATGCACACACACAGAGTCATGCATGCAGTTTAGAGGATAATGAGTTTATCCATTGGTATAAATTAGGGTGTGGGAAGAAGATGGAGATGCTGTTGAAAACCCACATAGAATCACTTCAGCCAGCAAATGCATGTAATTCAGTTGTATTAAATGCTATACCACTGTGCCTTCCAAGACTTTAATTAAATAATTTAATTAACATTTAACTTTAAGAAGAATTTAATGCATATTTCTATAAATAGGTTAGGGTATTATGCAGTATAAAACTCCTAACGGGAACAGCCGAAAGATGATGATGATGATATGTGATTTATAGGGTGTTCTTCTATTTGACAAATAATACCTCTAGGAGCACTACCGCCCTAATCCCAGATTCTCAGATATATGAGTCCTGGAATGGTTTTACATGTTTTTGGCTACACATGTTGATCACAATTTTTCATACCTTCAGTGAGTTTTCTCTTATTATTCTGATTGTTCATCCACATTGGGAATTGCAGGAAAGCTTGCTGCATACAGAAAATGTTATTTGTTAAATTCATCCACCCATTTCAGCTGGTGACTTGTTTGATGAGTTTGACTCATCCAATTTGTGGAGGTGAGTTATGCATAGACTTTTTGTATTGGATCCATGATTTAATCCAATGTACTGCTGTTTAGTAAATAGATATTACGCTAGACACCAGCACTGTATTCTGGATGTCTTAAGTCTCAAATGAGAAATACTATTCTCTTTTTCACTTCTACAATACTGGGCTAAGTACCTAAAACTGAGTTCAGAAGGAGTGCAAGTCTTGTTTTATCCCACCATTACACTTTGTGATTTGCAGAGTTGCTGGAATAATGTCATTTTTTTTTAATTCATAACTTGTTTAGTCATTAAGCCTCTAAGTAAATATATTTTGAGTGCTTTTAAACACATTATATACAATCTACACAAGTTTTATTACATGTAAGAAACTATAATATGAAAATTAATTAGGTTTCCTTTTGCTGTACACAGTCCCCCCTTCTCCCATTGAAAGAGGTATAGGGACAAATGATCCCCACATGGGTTATTGAAGGAAAGCTTGCTGTATGCAAAAATGCTTATTTGTTAAATTCACCCAACATTACAGTGGTTGGTATGCAACTAAAGCTAATTTTGTGAATTTCACATTTCCTATCAATGAACTGTGTAGTTGAAAGTTTCTAAGCTGTTAAGTTAGGGATAATTCATTTACTAGAGCTGCTGTTGTCTTTTATTTTGAATTTTTATATGAAGGCTATTCCATCATTCAGAACGTTGGACTTTTATTAAAAGTTATGTTACTTTGTTTTGAGCACTTCATGATTTCACAATTCTTTATTGAAGGTGAATTCAGTCAGCAAAAAGAATAGCACACTGACAGTTGAGTAATGTACAAGGTACTATGTCATAAAAATATGTCCACATGTGGGCCCAGACTTAAACTATTAAATATATTTGTTTTTTTCTCAAATGTTTTTATTAAAAGTTTTACCAATAAAACATTAATATATAATAGAAATATTATAAAACATACATATCTAAAAGATCAATAATAAACAACTAAAATAACTATTTATAATGGTGTCTACTATAAAACAAAGCTTTTTAGACAGAAAAAGATATGTGATAAGAGTAGTTGTTAGTTAATTATTAAAGTCTGTTTATCCAGCAATTCTTTGAATTTCACTCATATATTATATGAAGAGGGGAGTCTAGATGTTCTTGTATTGATCATGAAAAGTTCAAGATGACAGACTTCATTTGGGAAATGTACAGATCTCTTCATAGTAGGAATCATCTGATTCTTCCAATTCTGGGTGATGACTTTTCTTACTAATGTTAAGATACTCCATAAAAGAGGGTATTTTATTTCCATGATGCAAGTGGGAATAGGTGTATTAAATAAAATAAGAGATTTGGTCAGCATAAATTTATCATTAAAAATGGACTGCAAGAGAAAACTCATATTATCGCAATATGTTTTATGATTTATACAATCATAGAACATATGCTGTCAGTCAGCTTTAACCTTTAGTTTACATCTCCAGCATCCTATGTCTTTATTATACATCAATTCAACTTTATGTGGTGTTATAAAGGTTCTGGGTAAGAGCTTCCAAGAGAATATCCTCCACCTTAGTGATAAAGTAGTTTGTTTTGAAGATTGGAGTATTATTTTGCATTATCTTCACTTGGGGAGTTATTATTAACAAGTCTAAAATAATCCCAGTAGTTTTCTCTGTGACATACTGTTGGTTTCGTAAGTACCATATATTTTTTAGATAGAAGTCCCTTTCCAATTATATTATGATGCATTAGAATAATGAGTAAATTGATAAATGCAGTGAAAGAATTTCTAACTATTAGTTGCATTAGATTAATCTTATGTTCAACTAATTGTCTACAATTTTGAATTTCTAACCACGTATCTTTGCTTATTAATGATATGGTCAACATTTTGTAACTTCCCATTGTCTAGTAATTGATACCAGTATAACAAGTTTTTGTCTTTAAATGTAGTCATTGTTGTTAAATTAAATGTATTAATACTATTTTTAGTATAGGCAATTGGAAATACAAAGAAATTCCATACTTTATATTCAGGATTCCTGAAAATGAAATGTTTAAAGGAGGTTATTATGGCATTAATATAATAAGAGTTAACTGGTTTGTTTTTGTTTTCTATAAAATAGTATTTTACTAACCAATGAAATTTATTAGTAGCTTTTTTAGTATGATATGAGTTTGTTAAATTATTGGATTTACACCAAATACCTCCCTGAATATCTTTCCATTTGGCATTATAGTTGTTATTTAACCAATAAATTATTGTCTTAACAATTGAGGATAAGGGATATAATTCTAAATCTGGAAGATCAATACCACTCTGTGTCTAATTTCTAATGTGATGGTTTAAAGCCAATCTAGGCTTATTAGGAAACCATAAAAATATCAGAAAAAAGAATTATACTTTTATATTTTTTTGGCAGGGAGTTGGAGGATAAAATTATATTCTATATAGAATTTTAGGAAGGATAATAATTTTAATTAAGGACAGTCTCTTTTTCATAGTGAAAAAAATATTCCATTTATTAAGAGTTTGTTTTATGCAATGTAAGTTATTATAATAATTAATTGTTGTTACATCTTTAATATTATCAGACAAGATTATCCCTAAGTAAGTGATTTTACCATCTTTAACCGAAAAGCACACAACTTCCAAACAGAAAAAATGCAGCTGTAGGCGCTGTTCTCCAGTAACAATAAAGGTTTTCCTCTTAATAAAACGTGGAAACTCAATTTCAATAAATTCAAGGTCCAAGTCCAACAGACCACTAGGTAAAACGTTTCAAGACACCAATTTATTTGACAAAAAAAAACAGATTAAGCGCTTTCATCTCCCATGTGGAGACTTCATCAGAATCTGTTACACATACAAATCTTCAGTTTAAATACATCTAAGTAAAACACACTTAATTAATCTTGATTTCTAATAGGCTGGTCATTAATTGACACTAATTAACATTGAGGTAATGCTGAACCAAACCTTTGGTAATTTACACTTGAATGTTAATACAAAGTTGTAGAGGTTCATATGAATTCATGATCTTAACATTTTGTGGGCTGGCCATTCTTAGAGCAATGATAAAAAACAACGAAGAAGTTATGTTTGAATGTAAAAGCAATATTGATAAATTGAATGAGGAAATTAATGCTGACCTTTTATTTTCTGTTGATGAATACAAGAATATGTATTTTAAAACTATGTATGATGTGGACAATGTGATTTCAAAGAATCATGTTAGGAAGACAAGAAAATTGGATAGGGACTTGAATGAATACAGGGAGGGGAAAGCATATTTTTGTGACAAAAGGAATTTTAGAAGGAATTTCCAAAATAAGGAATGAGGTTACAACAGGGGAACAGAAATGGGGTTTGGTGAACACCAAGGCCATTATGGGGGATACAAACAAACATATAACCAGTATGGAGACCAAACTATTAATAATGGGACCCCTTTAGAGGAGCAGGGACCGAGAAGGTCCGAAAGGATAAGGAATTTAGACCAACAACCATCTTACGCAGTAGCAACGAGGAATTATTATGTACCACCACAGAGGAGGGGGAGGGGGGTGTCAGGGAGATTCAATAGACAGTAATGTTTGTACTACCATGTCTCAACAACGTGTTAATGTCAACGAGAATTGTATAAACAATATAGAGAGAAATGTTGGGTCTAACGTAGTTATTTTATCTAAAGACAATTTTTTTATTTATAACTACACAGATGTTGAGGTAAAACAAGAACATTTCAATTTGTTTACAAAAGGTTTCACATTTGTCCCAGTTAAAAAACCTGGGATTGATGAAATCCTATTAGATATCAGGCTATTCACTAGGAAGTTGAATTTATTTCACATGTTCAAAGAAAGGAATACTAAATACAAAAAAACTAATCTCAAGAAAGCCAGTACTTTTAACCCCCCCAATACACCAAGACATATTGAATTTTGAAAGATGTGTCATGGGTACAATAAGGGATGGATACAAGAAACATTTACCCACAGGACACAATTTGACTAAGAATGAAATTTGTACTCTACAACAATTAAGTGACAATGTTAATTTATGGATAATGAAACCTGATAAAGGTGGAGGGTAGTGCTGATGGATACATGGGACTATACTAAGAGAATATGTGATATACTGGACAAAGATAGTAGGTATAGCCTAGTATCTAGGAATGAAGTGAATATTTCTTACAGAAAAATAGACATGATTTTAGAAGACAATTTACTACAAGGTCTAATAGACAATGAATTATACAATTTTTTAAGAGTAACAAAACCAGTTATTCCAGCAATATTTGGTATACCTAAGGTGCACAAGGACAAAGAAAGTCCACCTTTAAGATCAATTGTGTCCTCACAAGGTTCAAAAACACAACTGCTTGCAATTTTTGTGGACGTTAAACTAAAAGAATTTTATAAGAAATTTCCACACATTTTAATAGATTCATGGGATTTCTTATCTAAAATAGGTACAGGGATGGTATTGTTTTTTTGACAATTGATGTGAGAGATTTATTTTCAGTCATTCCACACCAAATTGGGTTGGAATGGTTTGAAAATATGATAGTGGAGATGAAAATTCTTACAGCTGATGATTTTAAGCTAGTTATGGGAAATATGGAACTTGTTTTGAAGTATAACTACATTTATTTTCAAGGAGATTTATACCACCAAACAGATGGGGTTGCCATGGGATCTGCCTGTGCCCCCATTTACGCAAACATTATAATGTTATTCTGGGAAAAACATTTTGTCTTTAGTTCTACTTTTTACAAACATATTGTAGGCTATTATAGATTCTTGGACGATATATTTATTTTGTTGGACGGACCCGAAGATGAAATTAATAAATTTATTACACACATCAATCAGAGTACGGAATTTCTCGAGTTTACTTACGATTCAGACTCAGAAGAAATACATTGTTTGGATGTTAAATTGACAAAAGATAGAATAAATAAAAAATTCAAATCTAGAATTTTTCGGAAGGAATGTTACTCGAATTCTTTTTTACATTTTAAGAGTGACCATCCCTACCACTCAAAGATGAATATAATAAAAGGACAAATGATTAGAGTAGCTAGAATGACTTCTGACAAAACAGAACTGATGGAAGAAATGGAAATACTACACAATATGTTCAAGGAAAGGGGATATCCTGACCACATGATTGAATCAAACAAAAAAGTTGTAACAGATAGATTGGATACATTATACAAACCCCTACTAACAAACATAGGTACTATTGGGGTAGAAAATACGTTTAGCACCAGAAAAGATGAGGACGAGAAACTTCCTTTTTTGGTTTTGACACACTTTGATGGTGTCAGATGGATTAAAAATGCATCGACGATGCATGGGGAATGTTTAGTAAAATGTCTAATAAGACAGATGTTTTCCAATTACCACTTAGATATGCTTTTAGGAAGAACAGAAATTTGAAAAATATACTTGAGAAAAAGAAAAACATTCCAAGTGGAGCAAGTAGTAAATATGGTACTTTTAGATGTGGTAGGTGTGCACAATATGTTTTTATGGCAGATACTAAAGAATTGGAACTACCAAATATAAATTTGAAATTGATAGGTAGTAAATACTACAGTTGTTACACAAAAGGGTGGTATATTTGTGTTACTGTAAGAAATGTCTGAAATACTACATAGGAAAACTGAACGTAATTTAAGGGCACGTATATATGAACACAATAGAGATATTATCAAAATGAACGACAACAACGCCTTATTTAGACATACCCGGATATGTAGAGATGCAGATTTTAAATTTTGGATATTGGAAGAGGTGGTGAAGCAAGAGAGAGGGGGGATTGGGAAACCAAACTGGAATTTAGGGAGATGGTTTGGCAGTTAAGGTTGGACGCATGTGGAAATTATGGATTGAATGACCACATATCCATCCACCCAGCCCTTAAGATTCTCGCTGATGACCCAAAGAGACATCGATAGATGGTTAACTGTTGTAACTTATGTAAACAAATAAATAAATAAATAAAATATTCAGATTCAGTCCTTATGGAGCATGTACATATAATATATTTTATTTTTATTAAGGGTGTAGCTTAAAATATAGTTGTTAACACTATTTAAGGTACAAGAATAAATGTGGTTTTAACATACAATATTTTTATACTATATATATATTTTACATACATTTTATATATTTTATATTTTTATATATTTATTGGTATTTATACACCAAACTAATGTATTAATAAGAAATGAGTATTTCCTGTCACAATTTCTTTGATGATTTTACTTGTATTTAATTTTTACAACATTTATATAAGTTGGAAACAAAATTATGAAATGTTAAGATCATGAATTCCTATGAACCTCTACAACTTTGTATTAACATTCAAGTGTAAATTACCAAAGGTTTGGTTCAGCATTACCTCAATGTTAATTAGTGTCAATTAATGGCCAGCCTATTAGAAGTCAAGATTAATTAAGTGTGTTTTACTTAGATGTATTTAAACTGAAGATTTGTATGTGTAACAGATTCTGATGAAGTCTCCACATGGGAGATGAAAGTGCTTAATCTGTTTTTTTTTGTCAAATAAATTGGTGTCTTGAAACGTTTTACCTAGTGGTCTGTTGGACTTGGACCTTGAATTTATTGAAATTGAGTTTCCACGTTTTATTAAGAGGAAAACCTTTATTGTTACTGGAGAACAGTGCCTACAACTGCATTTTACCATTTTTCACAATGTATTTATGTAATTTCTTATCTATTTTTATCAATATTATAATTAACAGGTCGCATTTTAGACTTATTCTCATTAAAATTGAGCCCTGATTTCTTCTGGAATATTTCTTTAGCTTGGAATACCACAATAAGAGGAGAATTGCAATCAGTCAAAGTTAATAGGATGTCATCCGCAAATAATTGTATTTTGAGGATTAAATCATTATTTATTAGTATGCCTTTGATGTTTTTGTTTGATCTTATATCATTTGCAAAAGGTTCCATAACTAGAGCAAAAAGCAATGGGGATAAGGGACAACCCTGTTTAGTGCCTTTAGTAATCATGATTGATTGGAAAGTATATGGGCCTATCTTAATGTATGCAAAGGAGTTTTCATAGAGAGGTTTGATTAATTGTAAGGAATCATTTGAAAAACTACATTCCTCCAGCACTAATAGTAAGTACTCCTAATTAACTGAATCAAATGCACTATTGATATCCAAACTAACAAAATCTAGTTATTTTTTTGAATTATTAGTATAATCAATTAATGATAGTTTTCTCTTGATATTATCATAGGTGTTCCTGTTCATTATAAGCCCAGTCTGATTATTATTTGTCAACATTGTAAGAAACTGTTTTATTCTAGAAGCATAGATTACCATGAATATTTTACAATTTACATTTACTAATGAGATTGGTCTATATGAAGAACATTGTGTTGAGTCATTGTCAGGTTTTAAAATTGGGAATATTAGGGTGTATTTCCAGGATGGTGTTACATTCATATGTCCTTTAACTATTGAAAATACCTCAAGTAAAATACTCAAAGCATCCTTATTCATCATTTTGTAAAGTTCGGGTATTATGCCATCATTTACATGTGTCTTTTAGGGTTTTAATTTATAGCTTTATAGGTTCATAGGTGTTTACTTGACTACTGACCACCAGGGCCTTTATAAGCCTAGCCATGCATCCCAAATCTCTGGTAAGTTCTGATACCCTTGATAAGTGAAGCGGGGGCAAGGGAGATGAACCATTTGCAAGCTAGGGCCTGAGCGATGAACCATTTATAGTTTTCCTGCGTCCATTAGAGACATGGGTGTCAAACCAGGGATGAATTTCCTGTTCTCCATCAATTGTCCAGGTTGTACTTGAATTGAGTTAGGGAGGATCTCTGCTTCACATGGATGGGGAGCCTGTTGCAGAGATGGGGTAATCTCTGGGATATACACCTGCCTCTCCAGGAGGTCCTATTTATATCACATTGTTATTAATTTGAATTTTGAGTTCGGATATTGATATAGGATTGTCAACTATTTTTATTTGATCCTCTGACAGTCTATTTTCAGTATATATTTTTTATAAATGTTTTAATTAGATCTTGTGTATCTGTTGTTATTTGTGTTGATTATTCCTATTAAAACATGACCTGAAAGCATCCAGAATATCTTCTATTTCAGTAACCTTCTTTTTACTACTAGAGGAGTATAATTATTTCATGTGGTTAGATTTAACAATCATTTCTGTTCTAGTAGCCAATTTATACATGGATTTAGGATGTATGGAATAATTAGTTATTTTAATCTTTTCTAAATTTATCATAGTTTTATATTGTAAAACTTCTAAATATTTACTGTTTAACCTATTTATTTCTTCCATTGTTATTTCCTTTTTGACTATCTAATTTTAACTTATTAATTTTCTCCTGTAAATCTATCAGTTCATTGCCCCATTGTTTCTTTTTTAGTGCATATCAGCTTATAATTTTGCTAAAAGATATGCTTTTAAAGGGTGCTACACAAAAATCTCTGATGCTTTAACCGTATGATTAATTTCAATAAAAGTTTGAATTTCTTTATTAAAGTTCTCCTTAAAGACTTTCATATTGGTTATATATGGAGGAATCATTTTAATCGTGATATTATTACTAGAATTCAATATAAATTTAATTTATTATGTTATGATCCAATAGTGAGCTAGAGCTATTTTAACATTATCTATTCTACTAGTGATCTAATTTGAAACATATCTTCTGTGTATTTGTGATTGTGTCCCATGTCTGGGTGAGGAATGTGTAAAGAAGAGGGAGTCTGATACTGAAAACTAATTTATATCTCTCATATTATATAGGTCAGTGAACTCCATCAAAGCCTTGACTGAGGCAGGTTTCTTCCTTTTACAGCTAGTGTTGGTATCCTTGTCAAATAAAATACGATTAAAGTCAGCTGCAAAAATAATGTTTCCCTTTGATATTCATATTCTTTCCCCAAAGTTGTTTATATGTATTCCCAATCCAGGTATCCAATAGAAAATAATAAAAGTGTATAGTTTCCTTTGAATCTCTATAGTCACTGAACATAACATGCCTTTTTCATCACTAAATGTATTCTGGATTTTAGGTAGAGGCAAATAATTTTTCCATAAAATAGCCACCCCTCTTCTCTTTTGTTTATAATGAGAACTAGTCATACAGAATAAGGTTTAGTATTAAGTATGTCCAAATCTTCTTTTATTAAATGTGTTTCTTGCAAAAAGATAACTGCAGAATGAAAAGCAAAAATATAACTTGGGAATGAAATATTTTTAAAAATGTACATAAACTAGCCCTTTTACAACCATTATTTAATCCACTCATATTAATCGATATGCATTTTAAGTTGGCCGTACTACCAAAATAGGAAAAATATATAGGTATTACATATAATACGCTCATACATTTGTAAATAATATGGTACTGAAAAATTATTATTATATTTAGTGAACTGCTTACTCATAGATTTAAGATAATTGAGACAGTTAACTGTATACTTTCTACCAAGAATAGTACACACACACAAAATAAAAAGAATTAATTTGTAAACTACTATACATACACTGTTCTTTCCCGTCTCGCCCCAGTGGAGTTTAAAACTCCTGGTTTGAATAGCAATCCTAGTTAAAAACTACTGCCTACTGACAAATACATATCTAGCATCACTCTAATACTTCTAAAGTTATTTTATATGAAAGTTCTAACTTATTAAAATTAAAAGGAGTTAGTTTATACATAATATTCAGATTATAAACACTTATTTGCTTGAATCTTGTAGTCATTTGGTTATGTTCTACTTATAAGAGCCTATCTATATAGTATAATAAATCCAATAATTTGTTTCAGTTCTGATAAAAAAGAGATTAACACAGATAAAAGACAATACATATAACATTGTTTATAACAATCATGCTATATTACTTATATGCTATTATATATTATTGATAATGTGACTAAATAGTTAACTATTTAAACCCTATTCTGACTGTAAGATTGTACATGCTTGGATATTATGGCAGACATATGATATTTCAAAGAACAAATAAACATGTCTAAGAAAAATCTTTGTTTGTGAGGATTTGCATATACAATTATCTTTCAAAACATGTCTCTTCTATAAATAGAATATCATATTCACTAGAACATGCTATGAGATACAAAATAGTAAAAGATTAACTGTGATGTCTAAAATAACTAATAATATGTTCCCAGAATTATATTTGTACTGAGGTATAAAATATGGTTGGCAACATAACCACTACAGTCTTTTTAAGAGACACATAAATTCCCAGCTTATCAAAATAAATACATAATTTTGTCTGACTTTGTGGATAACATGCTATTACTTTCATATTAGTCCCGCGTTTACTATGCGTCAGACTTTCAATTAACTTTCAGAGCATGGAGTTCCAATATTGCCATGCATTAGAGCTCCTCACTTCCTGCTCAAAATGTACATCCACACAGAAACCAACAAAGATCATCACCACGGCCATTGGCATATACACACACACACAACACACACACACACACACACACACACACACACATATATATATATATATATATATATATATATATATATATATATATATGGTGTAAATGCATATGGTTGACTGGTGAATGGTCGAGTGGGTATGGCCAAAAGGAGTGCAACAACATCTCAAAAATGCAATTGTAAGTGTTGTGAATCACAAAATCCTGTCCCCTTTCTGATCCATGTTAGCACTTGTTTTAGGGTGTAGAGCAGTCAGAAATGTCAATTTTTGTGTTTTTATGGCATTCTGACCATTCGGAGTTACGACATTCACAGAAAAAAGTTGATAAAATGTATGGTTGTGTTGGGTTTTACCAAATAATGTAAAACAAGACAAACAACAGAAAACCAAATTAAGTGGGGGATATGCCCCCCACACCCCCCAACTATATATACTAACACCAGGATTGCACTACAGTGGGGAAAAGGACATATACCTTTGCCTTACCTTTGAGTACTACTTGTCAGTGAAATGACATTTAAGTGAAATGATTTTTAGGTGAAATGAACTTTGGGTGATTTGGTCTCAGTGAAATGGGTGTCAGTGAAATGGTCATTCAGTGAAATGATACGAATCCCGATATATATATATATATATATATATATATATATATATATATATATATATATATATATATATATATATATATATATATATATATATATATATATATATATATATATATATATATATATATATATATATATATATATATATGTGTGTATATATGTATATATATATCCCACATATAAAGAAAAAGTCAATAAAAGCAAGGGGCTGACATCAATAAACATAAATAAGATCACCCCCCCGTCTTTAAATTAATGGAATGGAATATAATTTGAATAATATAATATCTTAGGATAAAAGCTGAATTGAGGAAATGAATTCTATATCATGTATGGTGCCACAGTACTATAAAATATCTTATATAACTTAAAGAGAGAAATACATTTTTTACAGGTGTTAAAATAGTAATTTTGAGGTAAATGTAACAGAGAGTGCAAGTTAATTTACACCTTCTTACTATTTTGCACTTAATTTGTGTGTTAAAAATCAAGCATAAAGCAATTTTTTATCCAGTATTTCTTACACACACACACACACACACACACACACACACACACACACACACACTCCTACACACACACAAAAACTCTCTATAAATTGTCTCCTGAGAGAAAATGGCTGGAAAGAAACATTCTATTAGAAAGTGCACTGTGAGAAGTAAATACTACTGTCAGTAAACAACTTTCATTCATGTTAATCTGAGAAAGTAGATTGTATAAGTGGTTAAAACCAACTTGTTCCCTGCTATTTAAGAACCTATGTTGCAACACTTCTTGTTTTATTTTTGTTATAACTATTTCATATACTCTCTCTCTCTTTATTTTTTATCTCTCTCTTTTTTTGTACATCTGTCCCAGCAGGGGAAGGGAGGAGAGAACAAAAGAATAACTGATAAGTTTCAAAGTGAAACCCCAGTGTTAAAACACAGAAATTGCCTTCACTTCTGTATTTCTCCTCTCCTAACCCCTCACCAATGACTAAACCAGCTCCAAGCATTGCAGATAAGACTATATAAGAGAAAAAATATATAAAAGAAAGAAAAAATAGGAACAAAAATAAAACAGCTTCACACACACTGCATACACCCATCATTTTATTACTATATTAGTAAAGAAGCACTCGTAAACAGCATAACAGTCTGATATCTCTTAAGAGAAAGCACATCTAAATCTCATACGTACAACACCTCACATATTCCAATCAATCATGACATGTGATTTGAGAGTTAAAAGTTAGAAATGCCATAAACATTCGGTCCATTCAAAACACACTTATTTAATGTACTGTGAGCAACTTGCTATTATGTTATGTTTTCATGAGCTGTCACTTTAGGATTTATGTGGTACATACATGAAGAAAGGAAAACAGGATATAGCTGGAAAGAAAGCTTATTATTAGAGTTAATTTCTTAATACTTATCAAGCTAAGGCATATATTTATTATGAAAAATAAAATAGAGAATATTAGCTTAGCAATACATATAAGAAAAGAAAAGGTGACATTTATTTACCTTATAGGGAAGTGAATCCATGTTTTTTTCCTTTCAGCTATACCTCCAGTAACTGAATTGGTCAACTTTACCATGGAAAAAGAATTTTGTTATTAAAATGGTTAACATCAATGTTATACTAAAGCTAAGTCATTTGCCCTTTAGTTTCTTTTTCTTATTATTGGATTTCCAGGTATTTACTTATGCGTGTCTCTTCAAAGTACTACTGTGACAGTCCATATCTTCAGTTTGGTCTAGATTTTTTTTGTTTTGTTTTTAAAAATGACAGTGCAGAGCCTGGGTCTTCAAAGTGTCTAATTTCATCAGGAAGGAATATTTTGAGCCTGGCAGGAAAGAGCAAATGCACCTTAAACTGTCTTTTCTTAAGTTCTTTTATAAGAGACAAAAACTTATCCTTTTGGTCATCACAACATTGGAATAGTCATTATCAAATCTTATTTGTCATCCAGTTTAATAGGAGATTTGGACCAGGCTGTTTTATATATTTGCTACTTGTCTTGAGATGAGAAGAACTTAACAATAACTGATCTCGGTGAAGAGTTAGTTTATGATGAAGTAGAAATTAGTGACGACCTGTGTGCTCTTTCTATATCATATGACATACTTACAGATAAAATGAGAATCTTAGGAATCCAGGCAGTTAGGAAGTTGACCCAATTTTCTCCTTCTATATTTTCAGACATTCCAAAAATATGAATGTTATTTCTCCTGGATCTGGTCTCCAAGTCATCAATTTTGTTTAGTAATAAGCTATTCTGTTGCAGTAGAAACTCAATGTTGTTTTCATCTTCTGATACTCTGCTTTTATGTCATTAAGGGCATCTTCCATTCCAGTTATCTGAGTTTTCTGTTGTTTTAAAATTTCTTGTATCTGTTCCATCTGTTTGGTACATTTTTCTTTAAAGCTGTCAAGTTTGTTATCTATTTTATTCATTTTCAAAGAAAGTTCATGTATGTTAGAAATAACAGATTAGAGTTCTTTCTTTAAAGACAAATCCTAAGAGATTGTCTTTGCATGACTCATTTCACAGCTGCTGGTACAGACCTTTTAAGTTAATAATTTGACAGGAAAAAATTCAAATATTTAGAGATTTTTTTAGATAATATCCTTCTATGTAGCATCAAGTAAGTGATTTTGTTAAAAAAATTGTTTTAGGATATTATAAAAATAAAATTTCTTGTCAGAAATTTAAATAAAGTAACAGAGCAAGAAAAATGTGCTGCTAGCCTGTCAGCATCCTGGCCTATAAAATATATTCATAACCCAAGGAAACAAACAGTTGCCAGACACTCAAAACCAACCTTGTAAACTTCACGACAGTGTGCAAAACCTCTATACCAGGAAATAGTCAGTTCAAATGAACTGTGAATAAGCAAATAAATATAAATGGACATGAGGGAACTAACACCAAATGCCATAAACTATAGAGTTTTCATCTTAAAAACAAAAGACTTCCTTAGAACTATTTCTAAATTATGTCACATTCAATAAGACTCATTAAAACAATCTGCTATAAATAATTATCTAGAAGGCAAAATAAATTTTAAAAGTGTATATACCCAAAAGCATACAAAATTGTTTTGGTACTTACAAAGACTAAAATGCAATGCATATGTAAATATTAAACAAAATGAAATCCCTCCCTAACATGAAGTATATTGATTATCAGAGTTAAACCATGTAAATATTCACCAACTAAAATAAATACTATGATTATAAAAATGTTTTTGTTTCTTAGATGTCACAATTTTGCAACTCAATTTTAGAACTGGAGCAATGGAAACATTCTTGTTCAGACCTGGGGGGGGGGGGTGATGTTGCATTTGATTTTAATTGCAAGAATAATTCTCTGTAATCTAGCCTTGTCTCTGAGCATCCCTCTCTGGGCTTAGGGTTGATCACATCTATGATAGAAAATTTAAATCACTTAAAGTCTCTGCAATTTTCTGAATGCTTAAACAATGAGTTGCTTGCACATTTATTCTTGATGCCTAACTTATGCACATATATTCTCTTTCTTAAATATCTTTAGAATTATCTATGTAAAAAGTTGGGCAGTTTATACAATTTGCAATATAAACAACCCATTTTGAGCTATGGTTAATATCCTTTAAATGTGAGCTATGGCCAACATCCTTTAAATGTTGTTAATTTCATTACCGTTACCTATATTCTTAGATTTTTCTTCCAAAATGTCTGGGCATTTTCTACAACTCCCACATTCTTTCATTCTTTTTTGGATTTTATTGGAATTAGGACATATGTCTATTTCAAAAGCATTTTCATATTCTGAGCATTTTATGAATAAATAACAGCTTATCACCTACCACAGATAATACTTGAGTATTAATTTTAAATATATTCAAACTGTTCTTTGTGATTCTCTTAATGTCATCAGATCCTGTTGCATATTATAAAATTAAGGCTGTTTCAACCTTTAGATCCAAGAAAATACTTCTTATCGTATTCTGATAGATTGTGGGTAACGTTCCCTAAAAGAGGTTTATATTTCATGGCCAAATTTCTGGTAATGTCTTTAGCAACATCAGTAGCTAAATTTTGGTATATCCTCATCAATGAACATGTTGGCAAGGTTCCAGATTTGATTTAATAAGGCCTCTGTCAATGAAACCATACATGCCTGTCTTATACATTGAACTCTAATAAAACTTCTTGCATGCAAATGGATGATAACTGTTAAAATGCAAATATGCATTACTAAAAGTAGTCTTTCTAAAAATTTCTGAACAGAAACCTTTATTGCCATTATTGATAAAAATATCTAGATAATTAATATTGTTGTTCTTGTATTGATATGTGAATTAAGAAATGTATTGTTTAAGTATTCCATGAATTCCCCAACCTTGACTTCTAGGCCAGTCCATAAAATAAATATGTTATCTAAACATCAGAGATATAATTTACAAAATTTATAAAATTCATAGGAAAAGACATATTTAATTTCCCATTTCTTCAAAAGCAGGTTTGGGTAGATTGGTGCACAGACTGCACCCATAGATACTCCTTTGATTTGCCTCTAGATCTCACTTTCAAAAATAATAAAATTGTTCTCTACAACCATCTCCATGAAATCCATAACCATACTGATATCATTGTTCTTTAAAAAATCACAGCCAGTCAATCTCTCATAAAATAAAGATAATCCTTCTATTTCAGGGGTACATAAAAAAAGATTCATGATGTCTATGGTTAAAAAAAACTAATGCACAATCCCATATGCCATTTTTAAGTCTACTCAGAAAATCCTAAGAATCTTTCTCTAAAACAAATTTAAGGATTATGTCTATGTATATTGCCAACTGATTTGTCTTTGAATTCTGAGCTGCTACTACAGGTCTAAAAGGTGGATCTGATTTACTTTTATGTATTTTTGTTGTTGTGTTGTTCGGATTTTCCCGGTTAGGGGTCTCCACAGCGAAACTCCGGTCTGCTAATGATTGGCAGTAGATTTTTACGTGCCGAGTTGCCAACCCTGATGCACAACCTTCAACAAAGGTACGCCCATTCACACATGTCTCCACACAGAAGACGCTCTAGCTGAGAGTCGAACAGGACAACATCTTACTGTGAGGTGACAACGCTACCGCAGCACCACCACCGCAGTACTTTCATGTATTTTTGTAATTCTGTAATTCTGAAAATTGTAGGAATTTTGGGGGAATCAGTGTTCAAAAACTGAAAAAACTTATTGAAATGGAAACCAGTAAAAAACAATATTTTTTTCCTGTATGCTATCTTAATTTGCTTCCTAGAACTGTGTTCATATACTAAGTCCTCTTGAAGGACATTAAACATTTTACTCATGTAGTTAATAAAGCCAAATATCACAATTCCCCCAGCCCTGTCCATTTTCTTGAACCTAATACTTTTGTCTTTAATAAGTTTGTCCAAAAGTGATTTCTCATCTTTTGACAAATTAAATCTCTAAAACCTTTACTTTTGTTTCCAAAATATTTCAGAATGTCATGCTCACATACTTTCTCAAAAGCCAATACTTTGGAGTGAAGGATGGGATTGTATGCACTCTTCTTTTTAATTTTATTTGAACTTAATGATCACTCATTTTGTTTTGAATTGTACTGTAAGCCCAAATTCAATTATCTTGAATAAAGTTTGTTAAGTTAACATGTCCACTATATCTGTTTATTTAGTCAGTATGAATCTAAAATCTTTTTGAAATAAAGAAAAACATTTAATGTCAATTCTCAGGTTACTGTAATTAAATACATTGAATCCTTGATAGGTATGCATAACGGCATTATTCTTTTCAAGAATTCCTAATTCAATTTCCCCATCCCTGTCGATCTGAAATATCAATTTTTCCTTCTTCCCTGGCTGTGGGGAGACCTGCAAAAGTTATGTGTTGTAGAATAGTTGGTTCATCTCTTCAGCAGCTTTAAAGGTAAGAATTCAAGAAGGTCATTCAAATCAAAATTATTAAAATTGTCAATGCTATTGGAATTAATCAGACTATCAAGCAGCTCAGTCCTAATAGGTCTATTGGCAGCTTTGTGTCCTAATGGATCAACTGAAAATTGAGTGTAAATAGTATAATTAGTATGTCGATTCCCTTATTCAAAATCTGATTGTTGTTTTGTATTCAATTAGTTTTAACATTATATGCCATCTTCTCCTTATACTGATTTCTGTCCCTCTGAAGTTTCTTTAATTTTCTGTTGACAATAATTTGACAGTGTCTATCCATATGTTTAACAAATTTCCAATAACAGTCTCCAACATTACTAAATAAGTTATCATGAATTGTCTTGTCTAGAATGTCAACCTCCTCAAGTCCTAACAAAATCGAATAGTTGTTCCTTTTAATAACAAGTTCAATAAGTTCAAATCCATGCTGGTCAAACAGCCTGCTAAATTCCCCATAGAACCTGCAGTCCTTTTTCCATATTATTAGGGAGTTCACTAACTCTTAAGCCTTTAGGAACTATTCTCAACCTTAAACACTCTTTCAAGTAACTATTTTCAAGCTGTAAGCTTTTACATTGTAATAACTTATTTTCAAACATTTGAATAATCTTTTCTAAAGTAAAGTCATCACTCAGTGCCAATACCTGGAATTTTCAAATGTAGCATCTTTATAAAATGCTGGGATACAAGGCTAGAATATAGATAATTATTCTAGCAACTAAATTTGAAGGTAACAACCCCCTGGGTCTGAATAAAAATGTTTCATTCCTAAAACTCAGAGTTGCAAAATTATCACATCCAGCAAACAAACTAATTTTTATGGAGGTTATTAGAATTTTGTTCATAAGCAACAACTGTGTTCTAATAGTGAATGTACACATTCTTATATTATATATATATATATATATATATATATATATATATATATATATATATATTATTTATTTTGCATTTGTTTACCAGGATAGTCCGACTGGATACATGCCCAAGCTCCAAATAGACAAACTTACATAGATTACACAAGAAATTAGATATAATTAGAAAATATAAAACAAAGTGATTATGTACAATGGTTTAGTAGTGTTCCCTAGTAGGGACTCACAATTCTCATGGACAGACACAATTAAAAGCAAGAGACGTCAGATTGGATATAGAGTTTGGTGACGTAGTTGCATGTTATGATATTTACAGATTATGCTTTCAGTTTATAACTTAATCAGGGTTGGTACATGGGCAAAGCCATTTCACTTTGAGATACTGTTTGAGGTTTTTTCAAGAGACTTTTGGAGGATTGTAGGGTTATATAGTTTGGCAACAAATTCCAGGTTTTGCCAACAAAGTTGGCAAACAGGGATTCACCAGCAGAGTTATTAGCTTTGTGGGTTTGACCAGTAGTTTGTTGGCTGACTGTAGGGATCTCAGGTTGCTATATGGCTTAATAATATTTATAAGTGAGGGGGTATCCTCAGGGTGGTACAGAATTTTGTGCGCTATTAAGAGCAGATTGAATTGAAATTAAGCTGGGCAGTCCTAGCCACTCTAGTTGTTTCAGGTTCTGGCAGTGGTGGGTTCTATAGGTGGAGCCAGTGGCAAATTTGGCAATATGGTTGTAGCCAGGGGACAACCTAGTTTGGATTTGTTGAGGTTTGAGAGTACAGATGAGGCATATAAAAGAGTAGAGAGTAGGTGTGACTGGACGATTGCAGTCCTAGCCAGTGGGGTTAAAAATGGCTTTAATTTCTATACAGTGATCCAAGCTTCTTATTGATGGTCTGTATGGTTTTGTTTACCTGTAGGTCAAATTTGAGAGTATTGTCTATGATATCCCCTAGAAGGTTGGTGTGTTGATCTGGGGAGATAGTAGTACCATTGCTAGACATGACAGAGAATGAAAGTGTGGCAGATCTACTAGTGGGGGTGAAGAGTAGAAGTTTAGTTTTATTGGAGTTCAGCAGTAGGTGTTGGTTGGCAAGCCAGTTTTCAATAGTGTTAAACGTATTTTGGGTTAGGATTTGCAGTTTGGATGGGGAGGTGGCTGAGCAGATCAGAGTGGAATAATCTGCACATTGAATACATGTAGCTTTAGGGATAGCAGTGTGGAGGTTGTTGATAAAAATAGAGAAGAGTAGTGGACTTAGTATGGAGCCTTGAGGGACACCAAGTGTGAGAGGTAGCTGGATGGAGAGTTTGCTCTGCCATAGGACCGCTTGTTGTCTACCAGTCAGGTAGGACTGGAACCACTGGATTGCGTGCTTATTGAGGGGAATAGATTTTTAGAGAAATAATGAGAAGTTCAGGTTGACCATGTCAAAGGCTTTTGATAGGTCAAGAAAGAGGGCGGAGGATAGCCTATTGTCATTCCTGTTTTGGTTTATGGCATTAGTAAAGGAAAGGGGGGCTGAGGTGGTGCTGTGGTATGGCCTGAAACCATGCTGGGAGTTGGATAGTAAGTTATTCTGTGTAAGGTATTGCATTAGTTGCTTGTGTACACATTTTTCCATTATTATGGCTAGTGGGGAAAGAATGGCAATGGGTCTATAGCTGGCTATGTCTGTATAACTACCACCTTTATGGAGTGGGATAATGTGGGATATTTTCCAGAGGGAGGGAATAGCACTTTAGTATAAGGTTCTGTTAATAAGGATAGATATGGGATATGCAATGGCATCTGCAGGTATTTGTAGGTACACTGCAGGGAGGAGGTCAGCAGCGAGGGTGGTAGGTTTTAGTTTTTTATAAGCATTTTGATAAAACTAGTGGATATCAGTTATAGCTAAATTGGGGTGATTAGTGGGTAGATTAGGGATGTGGTTTAAGTTTGTGGGGGTTAGTTGATTTGCTAGGGATTGGATTGTTTCAGTGAAAAAGTTATTATAAGTGCCAGCTATGGTCTCTGGGGAACTATGGGTGTGGTTAGCCGGGGTTGGGGTGGTAGAATGACCTGGATGAAGTAGTTGATTTAAGTCTGCCCAGAACTTTTGAGGGTTATTTTGGTGTTTTTGTAGGAGATTTTGGTAGAAGCTTCTTTATCTAGTAAAATAGATTTTTTTTTGTATCATTCCTGAGTTGATGATATTTTAGATGGTCAAGTGGGGCTTTAGTTGTTCTCCAGCTGGCCCAGGCTCTGTTTCCAGTTTTGATTCTAGATTTGATATCTTTTGTGAGCCATGGTGCTGTGTTTGATCTAGATTTTATTGTACGTGCTGGAGCATGGGAATCAAGGATACTTAGGAATTTAGTGTTAATGTGAGCTATAGCCTCTTCTAATGGTAGATTTTTTAGTTTTGACCAGTCAACTGCTTTTAGTTCATTTAGGAATATAGCAGTGTCAAAGTTTTTCCTGTTTTTCTGTGTTTTATATTTGGTCTGATGAGGGTTTCCTGCCTTGTGTTTTATGATATAGGTTAGTAAATGGTCACTAAGGTCATTAGGGAGAGTGCCAGCTGTGTACAGTTGAGGTTGGTTATTAACTAGGATCCAGTCTAGGATACATTCCCTGTTGGTCAGTTTGTTTATCCTAGTGGGAGAGGTTATGTTCTGTTTACACCAAGATAAGTTTATAGGGGTGAGGGGCTTTCAGAGGAGCAGGGGTGCCAGCCAGTATTGAAGTCACCAAGAACTATGGTTTCTTGGGGATAGGTAGTTGATAACCAGTATAGGATATCTTCTAGGGTATTTAAGTTGTTGCATTGTGGAATGTAAGCACAGACAATGTTCAAGCATTTGTTCTGGTTAATCTGTAGTTTGGTTATGATGAATTCTGCATTATTGAATTGGGGTGGTTGAATGGTGTGTCTATTGACAGTTAGAGTATTTTTGTATAGGACTGCTATCTCACCTCCTTTCCTTGTAGTGTGGTCTAAGCGGTGAATATTATATCCTGGAGGTGGTATCTCATTATCAGTAGTACTAGGTTAGTATGGTCTAACCGGTGAATATTGTATCCTGGAGGTAGTATCTCATTATCAGTAGTACTAGGCTAGTATGGTCTAACTGGTGAATATTGTATCCTGGAGGTAGTATCTCATTATCAGTAGTACTAGGTTAGTACGGTCTAACTGGTGAATGTTATATCCTGGAGGTAGTATCTCATTATCAGTAGTACTAGGTTAGTATGGTCAAAGCGGTGAATATTGTATCCTGGAGGTAGTATCTCATTTTCAGCAGTACTAGGTTAGTACAGTCTAACCGGTGAATATTGTATCCTGGAGGTAGTATCTCATTATCAGTAGTACTAGGTTAGTACGGTCTAACCAGTGAATATTATATCCTGGAGGTAGTATCTCATTATCAGTAGTACTAGGTTAGTACAGTCTAACCGGTGAATATTATACCCTGGAGGTAGTATCTCATTATCAATAGTACTAGGTTAGTACGGTCTAACCGGTGAATATTATATGCTGGAGGTAGTATCTCATTATCAGTAGTACTAGGTTAGTACAGTCTAACCGGTAAATATTATATCCTGGAGGTAGTATCTCATTATCAGTAGTACTAGGTTAGTACGGTCTAACTGGTGAATATTATATCCTGGAGGTAGTATCTCATTATCAGTAGTACTAGTTTAGTACAGTGTAACCGGTGAATATTATATCCTGGATGTAGTATCTCATTATCAGTAGTACTAGGTTAGTACGGTCTAACCGGTGAATATTGTATCCTGGAGGTAGTATCTAATTATCAGTAGTACCAGGTTAGTACGGTCTAACCAGTGAATATTATAGCCTGGAGGTAGTATCTCATTATCAGTAGTACTAGGTTAGTACGGTCTAACCGGTGAATATTATATCCTGGAGGTAGTATCTCATTATCAGTAGTACTAGGTTAGTACGGTCTAACCGGTGAATATTGTATCCTGGAGGTAGTATCTCATTATCAGTAGTACTAGGTTAGTACAGTCTAACCGGTGAATATTGTATCCTGGAGGTAGTATCTCATTATCAGTAGTACTAGGTTAGTACAGTCTAACCGGTGAATATTATATCCTGGAGGAAGTATCTCATTATCAGTAGTACTAGGTTAGTACGGTCTAACCGGTGAATATTATATCCTGCAGGTAGTATCTCATTATCAGTAGTACTAGGTTAGTACGGTCTAACCGGTGAATATTGTATCCTGGAGGTAGTATCTCATTATCAGTAGTACTAGGTTAGTACAGTATAACCGGTGAATATTATATCCTGGAAGTAATATCTCATTATCAGTAGTACTAGGTTAGTACAGTCTAGCCGGTGGATATTATACCCAGGAGGTAGTATCTCATTATCAGTAGTACTAGGTTAGTACAGTCTAAATGGTGAATATTATATCCTGGGGGTAGTATCTCATTATCAGTAGTACTAGGTTAGTACGGTCTAACCAGTGAATATTATATCCTGGGGGTAGTATCTCATTATCAGTAGTACTAGGTTAGTACATTCTAACCAGTGAATATTATATCCTGGAGGTAGTATCTCATTATCAGTAGTACTAGGTTAGTACGGTCTAACCGGTGAATATTATATCCTGGAGGTAGTATCTCATTATCAGTAGTACTAGGTTAGTACAGTCTAACCGGTGAATATTGCATCCTGGAGGTAGTATCTCATTATCAGTAGTACTAGGTTAGTACAGTGTAACCGGTGAATATTATATCCTGGAGGTAGTATCTCATTATCAGTAGTACTAGGTTAGTACAGTGTAACCGGTGAATATTATATCCTGGAGGTAGTATCTCATTATCAGTAGTACAAGGTTAGTACGGTCTAAACGGTGAATATTATATCCTGGAGGTAGTATCTCATTATCAGTAGTACTAGGTTAGTACAGTCTAACTGGTGAATATTATATCCTGAAGGTAGTATCTCATTATTAGTAGTACTAGGTTAGTATGGTCTAACTGGTGAATATTGTATCTTGGAGGTAGTATCTCATTATCAGTAGTACTAGGTTAGTACGGTCTAACCGGTGAATATTGTATCCTGGAGGTAGTATCTCATTATCAGTAGTACTAGGTTAGTACAGTCTAACTGGTGAATATTATATCCTGGAGGTAGTATCTCATTATCAGTAGTACTAGGTTAGTACGGTCTAACCAGTGAATATTATATCCTGGAGGTAGTATCTCATTATCAGTAGTACTAGGTTAGTACAGTCTAACCGGTGAATATTATATCCTGGAGGTAGTATCTCATTATCAGTAGTACTAGGTTAGTACAGTCTAACCAGTGAATATTATATCCTGGAGGTAGTATCTCATTATCAGTAGTACTAGGTTAGTACGTTCTAACCGGTGAATATTATATCCTGGAGGTAGTATCTCATTATCAGTAGTACTAGGTTAGTACAGTCTAACCGGTGAATATTATATCCTGGAGGTAGTATCTCATTATCAGTAGTACTAGGTTAGTACGGTCTAACCGTTGAATATTATATCCTGGAGGTAGTATCTCATTATCAGTAGTACTAGGTTAGTATGGTCTAACCGGTGAATATTATATCCTGGAGGTAGTATCTCATTATCAGTAGTACTAGGTAGGTTAGTACAGTCTAACCGTGAATATTATATCCTGGAGGTAGTATCTCATTATCAGTAGTACTAGGTTAGTACGGTCTAACCGGTGAATATTATATCCTGGAGGTAGTATCTCATTATCAGTAGTACTAGGTTAGTACAGTCTAACCGGTGAATATTATATCCTGGAGGTAGTATCTCATTATCAGTAGTACTAGGTTAGTACGGTCTAACCGGTGAATATTATATCCTGGAGGTAGTATCTCATTATCAGTAGTACTAGGTTAGTACGGTCTAACCGGTGAATATTATATCCTGGAGGTAGTATCTCATTATCAGTAGTACTAGGTTAGTACGGTCTAACCGGTGAATATTATATCCTGGAGGTAGTATCTCATTATCAGTAGTACTAGGTTAGTACAGTCTAACCGGTGAATATTATATCCTGGAGGTAGTATCTCATTATCAGTAGTACTAGGTTAGTACGGTCTAACTGGTGAATATTATATCCTGGAGGTAGTATCTCATTATCAGTAGTACTAGGTTAGTACGGTCTAACCGGTGAATATTATATCCTGGAGGTAGTATCTCATTATCAGTAGTACTAGGTTAGTACGGTCTAACCGGTGAATATTATATCCTGGAGGTAGTATCTCATTATCAGTAGTACTAGGTTAGTACAGTCTAACCGGTGAATATTGTATCCTGGAGGTAGTATTTCATTATCAGTAGTACTAGGTTAGTACGGTCTAACTGGTGAATATTATATCCTGGAGGTAGTATCTCATTATCAGTAGTACTAGGTTAGTACGGTCTAACCAGTGAATATTATATCCTGGAGGTAGTATCTCATTATCAGTAGTACTAGGTTAGTACGGTCTAACCGGTGAATATTATATCCTGGAGGAAGTATCTCATTATCAGTAGCACTAGGTTAGTACGTTCTAACCGGTGAATATTATATGCTGGAGGTAGTATCTCATTATCAGTAGTACTAGGTTAGTATGGTCTAACCGGTGAATATTATATCCTGGAGGTAGTATCTCATTATCAGTAGTACTAGGTTAGTACGGTCTAACCGGTGAATATTATATCCTGGAGGTAGTATCTCATTATCAGTAGTACTAGGTTAGTACGCTCTAACCGGTGAATATTATATCCTGGAGGTAGTATCTCATTATCAGTAGTACTAGGTTAGTACATTCTAAACGGTGAATATTATATCCTGGCGGTAGTATCTCATTATCAGTAGTACTAGGTTAGTACAGTCTAACCAGTGAATATTATATCCTGGAGGTAGTATCTCATTATCAGTAGTACTAGGTTAGTACGGTCTAACCAGTGAATATTATATCCTGGGGGTAGTATCTCATTATCAGTAGTACTAGGTTAGTACATTCTAACCAGTGAATATTATATCCTGGAGGTAGTATCTCATTATCAGTAGTACTAGGTTAGTACGGTCTAACCGGTGAATATTATATCCTGGAGGTAGTATCTCATTATCAGTAGTACTAGGTTAGTACAGTCTAACCGGTGAATATTATATCCTGGAGGTAGTATCTCATTATCAGTAGTACTAGGTTAGTACAGTGTAACCGGTGAATATTATATCCTGGAGGTAGTATCTCATTATCAGTAGTACTAGGTTAGTACAGTCTAACCGTGAATATTATATCCTGGAGGTAGTATCTCATTATCAGTAGTACTAGGTTAGTACAGTCTAACCGGTGAATATTATATCCTGGAGGTAGTATCTCATTATCAGTAGTACTAGGTTAGTACAGTCTAACTGGTGAATATTATATCCTGGAGGTAGTATCTCATTATCAGTAGTACTAGGTTAGTATGGTCTAACCGGTGAATATTATATCCTGGAGGTAGTATCTCATTATCAGTAGTACTAGGTTAGTATGGTCTAACCGGTGAATATTATATCCTGGAGGTAGTATCTCATTATCAGTAGTACTAGGTTAGTACAGTCTAACCGGTGAATATTATATCCTGGAGGTAGTATCTCATTATCAGTAGTACTAGGTTAGTATGGTCTAACCGGTGAATATTATATCCTGGGGTAGTATCTCATTATCAGTAGTACTAGGTTAGTACGGTCTAACCGGTGAATATTATATCCTTTAGGTAATATCTCATTATCAGTAGTACTAGGTTAGTACGGTCTAACCGGTGAATATTATATCCTGGAGGTAGTATCTCATTATCAGTAGTACTAGGTTAGTACAGTCTAACCGGTGAATATTATATCCTGGAGGTAGTATCTCATTGTCAGTAGTACTAGGTTAGTACGGTCTAACCGGTGAATATTATATCCTGGGGTAGTATCTCATTATCAGTAGTACTAGGTTAGTACAGTCTAACCGGTGAATATTATATCCTGGAGGTAGTATCTCATTATCAGTAGTACTAAGTTAGTATGGTCTAACCGGTGAATATTATATCTTGGAGGTAGTATCTCATTATCAGTAGTACTAGGTTAGTACGGTCTAACCAGTGAATATTATATCCTGGGGGTAGTATCTCGTTATCAGTAGTACTAGTTTAGTACACTCTAACCGGTGAATATTATATCCTGGAGGTAGTATCTCATTATCAGTAGTACTAGGTTAGTACAGTCTAACTGGTGAATATTATATCCTGGAGGTAGTATCTCATTATCAGTAGTACTAGGTTAGTATGGTCTAACCGGTGAATATTATATCCTGGAGGTAGTATCTCATTATCAGTAGTACTAGGTTTGTACTGTCTAACTGGTGAATATTATATCCTGGGGGTAGTATCTCGTTATCAGTAGTGCTAGGTTAGTACACTCTAACCAGTGAATATTATATCCTGGAGGTAGTGTCTCATTATCAGTAGTACTAGGTCAGTACGGACTAACCAGTGAATATTATATCCTGGAGGTAGTATCTCATTATCAGTAGTACTAGGTTAGTACAGTGTAACCGGTGAATATTATATCCTGGAGGTAGTATCTCATTATTAGTAGTACTAGGTTAGTACGGTCTAACCGGTGAATATTATATCCTGGAGGTAGTATCTCATTATCAGTAGTACTAGGTTAGTACAGTCTAACCGGTGAATATTATATCCTGGAGGTAGTATCTCATTATCAGTAGTACTAGGTTAGTTCGGTCTAACCAGTGAATATTATATCCTAGAGGTAGTATCTCATTATCAGTAGTACTAGGTTAGTACGGTCTAACGGTGAATATTATATCCTAGAGATAGTATCTCATTATCAGTAGTACTAGGTTAGTACAGTCTAACCGGTGAATATTATATCCTGGAGGTAGTATCTCATTATCAGTAGTACTAGGTTAGTACACTCTAACTGGTGAATATTATACCCTGGGGGTAGTATCTCATTATCAGTAGTACTAGGTTAGTACATTATAACCGGTGAATATTATATCCTGGCGGTAGTATCACATTCTCAGTAGTACTAGGTTAGTACAGTCTAACCGGTGAGTATTATATCCTGGAGGTAGTATCTCATTATCAGTAGTACTAGGTTAGTATGGTCTAACCGGTGAATATTATATCCTGGAGGTAGTATCTCATTATCAGTAGTACTAGGTTAGTACGGTCTAACCGGTGAATATTATATCCTGGAGGTAGTATGTCATTGTCAGTAGTACTAGGTTAGTACGGTTTAACCGGTGAATATTATATCCTGGAGGTAGTATCACATTATCAGTAGTACTAGGTTAGTACAGACTAACCGGTGAATATTATATCCTCGAGGTAGTATCTCATTATCAGTAGTACCAGGTTAGTACAGTCTAACCGGTGAATATTATATCCTGGAGGTAGTATCTCATTATCAGTAGTACTAGGCTAGTATGGTCTAACCAGTGAATATTATATCCTGGAGGTAGTATCTCATTATCAGTAGTACTAGGTTAGTACGGTCTAACCGGTGAATATTATATCCTGGAGGTAGTATCTCATTATCAGTAGTACTAGGTTAGTACGGTCTAACCAGTGAATATTATAGCCTGGAGGTAGTATCTCATTATCAGTAGTACTAGGTTAGTACGGTCTAACCGGTGAATATTATATCCTGGAGGTAGTATCTCATTATCAGTAGTGTTAGGTTAGTACGGTCTAACCGGTGAATATTATATCCTAGAGGTAGTATCTCATTATCAGTAGTACTAGGTTTTAGCCAGGTTTCCGTAAGACACATAATGTATGTGTAGTGGGTTGCTAGGAGGGCATGTAGGTTGGGAACTTTATTGTTAATACTTCTAATATTTAAATGAAATGTTAGGAGGGAACTAGTGGGAGTAGAAATGGGTAGTTTGACTGTGGGGGTTGTGGTAGGGGAGTGAAGGTTATTGGGTGTGAGTGGGCCAAGGTTGGGATGGATGTCCCCATGTGTTATAAGGTTATAGTGACAGGATATTCTAAGCTTTTGGAGTTTGTTTATAAGTTTTATATAGTCTTTGTCTTTAGGATTATGTTTTGTGGCTTTACAGGGGTGATATTTTGTTGAGGGTGGTAGATTCGGTGTGCTGGGGATGGTAAAGTGTTTGGTGTTATGTCTGAAGTTGTGGGTGGCTGTTTGACCATTTGGGTAGTGAATACCATGGTCAAGTTTTTGTTCGTAGGCAGTAAGATGGTAAAATAGAAATAGTATAGGCAATAGGGTAATTAGTATTTTTTTATTTGTTTGCATTTTGTTAGGGGGTCGGGCCAATTTTGATGGTTGAGTGTGCTAACAGGGTGTGGAAGAATGGAAGAGAAGGAAATGGGTTAAGGGGGGAGGGCTGTTCAGTGATGTATGAGGCACTGATTGGTAGTTAGCATGAGGGGAGTGGCTAATTTTAGTTTAAATGTAGCACTAGTGGGGGCAGGTGGAATTTGGGGGCAGGGAGGGGAGCAGAGCGGGGTTAACACTGACTCCAAGTATTTCCTTAGGCTTTTAGTACATATGATTGTATGTTTGGCTGTATTTTTAATTTGTTTTTTACACCAATTTATAGACTATGTTTAAGCTGTATTTTATACACTTGCAGGTTAATTTTATAGCTGCAGAGTATAATTTTCAGGGCTATGTTAGGAAAAGCAGAGTAAAATTACTGTGCCCAGGTTATTATTTTAGGTGTAAGAAAGAAGATACTGGGGGCAAACTTTTCTAATTTTAACAATAGGGAGGGAGCCAAATTACTGTGGGGGACAGCCTAAAAGGTGCCATTAGACCCAGATCAGCACTTTACAGTACTTGCTTTAAATTCTAATCTATGTTATGTTTTTAAACACAGACAGCAACTTTCACAGTACAATTTGGTGGAACTTTTTAGCATTAGGAGCCTTATTTAAGGGCTGGGAAGTTTGGTGCGTTTGACCCAGTATGGCTGAATTAAACAGTTTAAGCAGAAAGATTTTAGAAAAAGTAGTAACCTTAGTTAGGTTTGTTATTGAGGGTAGGCTAGTGTGGCTGTCCATTTTATTTTTCTTTTAAAAAAAATTCCCAAGTGGATGCAGACCTTCTAACTGTGTGAGCCTTTCAGGGTGGGAGCCGTGAGAAGAGATAATACCTTCGTTAGGTTTGTTATTGAGGGTAGACCAGTGTGGCTGTCCATTTTATTTTTCTTTTTAAAAAAAATCCCAACTGGATGCAGACCTTCTAACTGTGCAAGCCTTTCAGGGTGGGAGCCGTGAGAAGAGATAATACCTTAGTTAGGTTTGTTATTGTGGGTAGACCAGTGTGGCTGTCCATTTTATTTTTCTTTTAAAAAAAATCCTAACTGGATGCAGACCTTCTAACTGTGTAAGCCTTTCAGGGTGGGAGCCATGAGAAGAGATAATACCTTAGTTAGGTTTGTTATTCAGGGTATACCAGTGTGACTGTCTGTTTTATTTTTATTTTTAAAAAAAATCCCAGCTGGATGCAGACCTTCTAACTGTGCAAGCCTTTCAGGGTGGGAGCCATGAGAAGAGATAATACTTTAGTCAGGTTTGTTATTGAGGGTAGACTAGTGTGGCTGTCCATTTTATTTTTCTTTTCAAAAAAATTCCCATCTGGATGCAGACCTTCTAACTGTGCAAGCCTTTCAGGGTGGGAGCCGTGAGAAGAGATAATACCTTAGTTAGGTTTGTTGTTGAGGGTAGACCAGTGTGGCTGTCCATTTTATTTTTTCTTCTTAAAAAAATTCACAGCTGGATGCAGACTTTCTAATGGGATTCCTTTTAAATGTCGAAATACTGAAAGATCGACTTTCAATATTTCTAGACTAAAATATCAGAAGTGCAGTTAATCGAACCTGCACTTTACCGAGTGTTATATTATCAAGTCTGCTGTTGGTGTGGTGTGTTGTGATTTGTGTTTGCAGTGCATTGTGGTCTAGGAGTTGGATATGGCAGACAATGTGTGGCTGTGTAAGGAGTTTCAGGTAGGTTGTAAGTGTTTAAGGGTTTTGGGTAGGTTTTTTTGTTTTTCAGTTTTGTGGAAAGTTTTGGAAGCTGGATGGGTTAGATGGGTAAGTTTGTGTGAGTGTTAGTGTTGAAGGCAGTGTGTTTTTTGGATGTGTAGTATGTGTGCTTTACGTTTGTATGTGTGATGATGTGCAAAGTAAGTGTAGGGTGCGTTAAAGTATTTTTTTTTGTAGTTCATGGTCGGGCGTCCTATTTATATGACTGCAATAATAAGGTTTTAGTATGTATACTTGTATATATAAATGTATTTTTTAATGTATTTTTTCAGAAGGTATTCTATTTACATTCATATATTACATATATTTTTAATATGTTTTTATATGTCACTGTGGTTTAAATATGGTTGAACAATATATGTTTTTCTTGGTGTTCCTCAGTTTATAAGAGAAGTTTTTCTTCTTTAGGGCTGTTTTTCTTTAAATCTTTAAATATTTAATTGAATGTAATTTGTCTTTTAAATTGATTAGTTGATTTTACATAGGTATAAAAGTTTCAAAATGCATGGTTAACTTTGTCTGAAGAAGTCTGGTGATGCTCACCAGACGAAAGCACTTACTAGTAGTCAATAAATTAGTTTTGGTGCTATTTCCTGAGTTGGCATATATATATATATATATATGTAGTGGGGATGTGGGTGGTGCAACCCCCCACATGGGGAATCAGGAGGACTTGCCCCCCTGCTTATGCATAGGTTTTGTAGGTGTGTGTGTTTAGTGTCTTAGATAGGGTTTAGTGGGGAGGAGGTGTTTGTGATGTTGTGGTGGAGGTTATATTAAAAAAACTGAATGTCGCTGACAGTCTTTTTTTAATAATTTGGTATAGTGGGTGTTCTGTGTTTAAGTCTCAAAATACTGAAAGTCGGTCTTTCAGTTTTTCTAGATTTAAAAGTAGACCCATATATATATATATATATATATATATATATATATATATATATATGTGTGTGTGCGTACATATATATATATATATATATATATATATATATATATATATATATACAAACACACACACACACGCGCATGCACACACACACACATAGCTATATTACATTGAACATAATCATAGTATTTCTTTTGGTTGGCGCATATTTACATGGTTTAACACTGGTAATAATAATATTAATATACTTTGTGTTAGGGAAGGATGATTCCATTGTTTTTTATATTTATAAGTTTAACATTCACAATTTTATATTTTCTTATGTACATTAAAATATTTTTGGATCACTTACTCATTGCATTTTAGTATTTGCAAGTAATAAAAAACTTGTATGCATTTGAGTATATACACCTTTAAAATTTAGTATGCTTTGTAAATTAATTATTCATAGCAGAGTGTTTTCATGGATGTGACATAGGTTTGAGACCAGGTCTGAGGAAGTCCTTTGTTTTTAAGGTGACAATGATGTATTTATTGTATTTGGGGTTAGTTCACTCACATCAGTTTATATTTATTTGCTTATTCACAGTTCATTTGGACTGAGTATTTCTTGGTACACATGTTCTGCACACTGCTGTGAACTATAAAAGATATTCAGAAGACTTCACCAAATTAAATACAAGGTCAACGGGTTAATGATTTTCAGTAATTATAGACCCAGCATTCAGAATATCTATGTTAGTGGCCTGTCATTGTGGGTTATAGCAGTCTTATTTGTCATTTGTTTTCTTATAGTTCAGTATAAGATGCAAGTAGCTGATTAGACATTTTACATTGCAAACTTACTCAGTCCTGCAATACTGAGGCAAAATTTCATGCTTTTGTGTGAAGAGGTGTGAACTGTAAAGAAAAGCCAAACTAAGACTGGGACTTACAAATGGCTTGTTTACTAGGGTCATAGGATCATAGGAAGTTACTAGGCTAATGGCCTAAGGGCCCTTACTAGCCAAATTTACCCTTGTTACCACGATCAGCACCTATTGCCCCTGTCCAAGAGGAACACAGTTGGGACCCCTGGATGTATTTATCATTTCCCATCCAATCATCCAGATTGCTTTTGAAAAAGGCCAATGAGGTGCTCTGTTTAACGTGAAGTGGGAGTCTATTCCTAAGGTGTGGTTACCTCTGGGAGACAAATCTGTCCCCCCAGCAGGTTCTATTGATGTCACATACCAGGCTTAGGTCCTTAGAGCAAGTAACCTATATGGACCAAAAATTCCGAACAGTAGAAGATTTTTTTTTGTTTTTTATCAATCTGTTGATCAAGCCAGCCCCTTGGATAAATTGTCCCTTTTCAGGGGTGAGCCAGGAACACTGCCTGGTTAATTGACTTACTCAGAGGAAGACAGCAGGCAAACAAACATAGAAGAAATCAAACCTTGTACTCACAACACAGAGTTTTAATAGTCTGTGCTAAATGCCATATTAAAGCCATGTGTATAGCATTAAAAACCCTGAATCATTATGAATCAAACTTTAGAATCCACACAAGGGCCTAAAAATTACTTTTTTGCCAGATTTCCTTGCAAACACTAAAATGTATGAGTAGCTGAAAAGTATTGTAAACTTTAATTTCAAACCATTATCAAAAATTAATGATGAAGTTTGATACACGTGGGATCACCCTTTACCAACAGTTCAAAGAACAGGTGCAAGAAAACCAGATATAGTAGTCCATGAAAAAAGAGAAAAGTAACATTGCTAGATGCAGTGATTATGGCGTCTTATATATCGAGATAGACAAAGTCTTAAAATATCAGGATCTGTAAGCACAAATGAAAGCAATGTGGAAGAAAGATACACAGACAGTTCCTATAGTAGTAGTAGCAACAGGTCTCATAAAAAGAATTTACAGCCATACTTAAATTTAATATCCAAAAATGTAACCCGTATAAGCTGCAGAAGGAGGAAATTCTTGGGACATTGTTGGTGCTGAGAAAAGCACTCAACTGCCATCAAAGACTGAAGCCTTGACTTAGGAATGGGGTCCATTACAATCAAAGTATGTATAAAATCTAAGCATTTTGCAAAATTAAACCAATAAAAAATATTGAACAATTCAGGAGGCTAGAGCACATAAAGATCACAGTGTGAACCTATGATCCAGATATTCAGAAAGTGACAGTATAGCTTCATAAATGTTCAATTGAAAATGCAAAAAATAAAGATTGTGCCTCAGCTAATGGTAGGTTCTTGCTCAGTATTGAGCTGGGATGGTAAATGAAGGCATAAGGCATGGATTTGGGGTAAGGCAGCACAACATAATAACATTTTCTTTTTTATAACATAATAATAATAACATTGCAGTGGTCTTTGCCTGACTTTATACCAGTAAGACACATATCTACCAATTTAGCTAAGTGGAGTTTAAATACTTAACATTTGCACATCCTGTAGATTCATTCAAAGCCTTTCAGATGTTGGTTTTCTGAATGGAAAAAAGGAGTGAAATGAAATATGGAGCACAGTGGAATTAACAATTTTCAGTAGCTTACACACTGTTTCAAATTGTTTTATTACTTTTGCTTACCATGAAAGCCCAAATGGGCACATAACCCCTTTTCATCTGAGACTTTGGGAGAAAAGCTCTAAAGGGATTAAAACAAGATAAAGTATAAGAATTCAAAAATTGATGATAAGAACAGGTTATATATATATATATATATATATATATATATATATATATATATATATATATATACATATACATACTTCACATGACAGATTTTACATACAATATTTACAATGTTTGATATGACTAGCTTTACATACAAAATGTATAATATAAATAGAAAGACAATGATACAATAAGGGAAAATCATAAGAGGAATTGAAATTAAGTGAAATAGTTGCAAACAGTAAGTCTGAAGGTTAGGTACCCGCACTAGTAGGTTACTGGGTGAGTATGAAAATTTGTAAGGAAAGTGGTAAGGTAATGATGCAGAAGTGAAATGATAGGAATTTAGTAGGTAATGTTGTTTACTAGAAAAAAAATAGTGGGATAGTTAGGTTAGACACAGCAGGGAAAAAAGAGAGGCAGGATAAAGCTGAAGACAGGAAAGAAAAACAGGAAGAAGATGGAGTGGTGGTGATGAGAGAGGTAATGAGAGAGGGGAACGAAATGTGGTCTTGTTCTTGGGAGGAAGTGGTTAACATCATGAGATGGAAATGTAGGTGTTGCTGTAAAATGTATTTGTTTAGCACAGAAACATTACTATTTAAAGTTGTTAGTATCAAAAGATGAGGATATAAGAGAGGCTATAAGTTATAGCTGTTTTGCATTAAGCTGGAGCTTGTTAGATGTGACAGCTAGAGTTGAGAGAGTTGTCTGCAGAGTTATTTACTTAAGTCATTAGTAGCAGGCATTGATCTATGGAACGTAGTGATCTTGGTGCCAGTATGAGTAACTGAATATTGATAAGGCCTGGGCAGTTTTGAGGTCTATTAATGAGGATATGAATGGTAAGGAGTTGGGAGTATTTAAATTAGTCTGGCAGTTCAAGCCAGTGCAGTTGCTTGACAGTGATGGATTTGATGAGGAACATTAGCTACAAATTTAGCAAACCTTATTATAGCACTGCTCCTGCTTGTGTAGTAGCCATGTGGCTTGTAGGCTGGTAAATATCGATGGAGCATACAGAAGGAGTGGCAATAGCAGGGAGGAGACAGATTTCTTGCTGAGTCTGACAGCAAAAACTTAATTCTTTACTGAAAGCCTGGTTTTTGATGTGGTTTCCTGTTTGAGTAGATGTTTTTTCGGAGAGAACATACCTATTACTATTTTTGTTGTTTGTGTGTGCCTATGTATAAATGTATGTATATGCATAGAGAGAGAGAGAGAGAGAGAGAGAAGAGAGAGAGAAAGACAACTAGATAGATACAGGTTTTACCTTTATAAACTCAAATCACAGTGGTTCGAGTGCTCATATGAGCAACTCGAAACCACTAAAGTGAAAATGTCGACAGTTCTTAATGTTCAAAAAACAGCAAATCGAAAAGCAGATTTGCTGTTTTTCGAACATTAACAAGAGGTTCTCCCATTCGATTCTCGGCTGGAGAGCAGGGAGTTCCTTCTGTGTGGAGTCTGCATGTCCTCCCCGTGGTTGGGTGGGCATTCGAAAGACATGTGTAAATGGGCGTGCCTTCATTGAAGGTTGAACGTTGAGCTGGCACCTCGGCATTCGTCAAAATCTACTGCCAATCATTAGCGGACGGGAGTTCCGCTGTTGCGACCCCTAACCATGAAAAGCCGAAAGACAACAACAACAATGTCGAACAAAGAAAAAAAACACTAAGTGTAAAGCATGGGGGCAAGCAACCCTGCACCCCCCCATGTGGGGGGCTGCACCCCCCCCACCCCCCTATTTTATTATTCTAACTCCGAGATCGCACACTACAGTGGGGAAAGGAGCCATTTCCCGATCCCCACTATAGTGCAATCCGCCACACAATGTCAAATGTGCAATGAACGAATGTCACTGTGCATTCGCTCATTGCACATTCGAACCCTTTTTATTTCGGCGTTTGCAGAATTTGCAAACTCGCCTGACTGTGTATCGCCTTTATAAAGGTAAACCTAGATACAGACATAGATATACATATAACATATAAAAATATATGCAACATATGTATTCTAAATGCATCAATTAATCTTTAAAATAATCCTCCATGATAGGTCTAATAGCATTAAAGCTCTGTGATAATAAGAAAAAAATTACTAATTATAATTAGTGTTTTGAGTAACATCTAAGCATGACACCGCTGAAATGGTATACAGTAAAACAGTGAACAGGTTGTTTTATTCTTGTCAATAATGTATAGCTAGAATAATATATTTTTATGAATAACACATGCCAAAACTTTCTGCAACACAGTTTTGTCTACATAAAGCAGTTCTTTCTTGTATGATAAAATTGCTTGTTGCTTAGAAATGATAGCCCCAAGTGCACTTCTTTATCTACAAACTTGCTAGCTGTGATCACATCCACACAGAAATTGAGCATCATTCGTAGGTAATGTGTCATGTGAAAGTACACTTTTGCAGGTCTGCAAGCAGCAAATTCCACTGCTGAAGCAATGTGTCTGCTGTTCATTTTTGGTTTTCTTTGACAAAGTAAAAATGTTTTCAAAAATTCTAGTGTTGTTCTAGAACACGTTCAATTCCTCATTATCTTGTTCTCTTGGAAAAAAAATCTAATTTTAAAGACAACATGTTAAGTCACCTTCACAGTATATTTTTCATTATGTGTCACAGTTGTTTGGCAATATTGTGCCTGAAGTGTATATTCAAGGACTTAAACATTTAAATTCAGGTCAAGAAAATTTTTTGTCTTTTTTGTTACCCTGAAAATATTCAGCTGGAAAATTAGAAATGAAATTTTAGAAATCCAGTTATGCAATGCTTTCAGCTGAAGTTTCTTCAATTTGGGTATGACCTCAACCCCATTCTAACACAGGTTACAATGGAGGTGACATTTTCAGACTTGCAACTGTAGTCATCTGGCAACTTTACAGGTAAGTTAATTCCCTGATACTTCCAGAGAATGTACCAAAAGGGTTCCTCATTTTATGTCTAGTTGTACCATGTCACAGATTCCTCTGGGTCATGACATTTCGGAAAAATAATTTACAAAATTGCTACACATTTACATTACACTGCAAAATACACCTGACACTTTGCTGTATGCATACCTTTTACTTTGGTAATATTATGGTTACGTAAAATAGGTCTTAAGACCAAATACTAATGTCTATGCTGTAATCTGTTATATATATATGTATATGTCTATACCGTAATTTATTATATATACTTTTGTAAGGTATAAGGAAGCTCATTTATTATGCTACTCTTTCAAGTCTGCCCTATGCAGTTTGACAAGCAAGGCCTTGTATTCATACTGTATGGGTCATATAAAATTCTGAGGCCCAAATTCTTTAGATGTTCTTCGTGTTGCACTGCTGCAGTCCTAACCATTGGGTTATCCATGCTGTGGTAGCTCTCAGTTGGTCCAAATACCAGAGTCAAGGTTTTGTACATTGGCTGCTGTTGTTTGCTGGGTGACGTCAGGTTGTTCGAGCTATAAAGGAGCACAGGCGATGCTATTACCTCAGTCTTTCATGCCATGGAGCCCATAGCGGAAGCAATTTGCAACAGTGCCAGTTGGCCGTTTCCAGATTTTGAACTTCAGCTGAAAACGTCTAAAGATAAGTACCCCATTGGGGATCCTTCCTTTTTTTTGCACTAACCAATGTCTGAAAAAGTCAATAACTGTCTCACCTGTGGAAAGCAAATACTACACAGAGACTTCCATTCTTACTGTGTCACTTGCTTAGGCCCAGATCACGACGTACCCCACTGTCGGTTCTGTGCCCTCTTTAATGCTAGAACTATTCGTTGAGCTCTGTTTGCAGCCATATATTTTCATCTTCCATCTCTGATTACCGATATGGCATCCATCAGTCAGCAAACCGCAGATCTTCTGAAAAAACGTAAAGATAAGGATAGAGTCAGACCGCATAAGGCCAAGCCTTCTAATGACACCACTGCTAAAAGGGTCGTTAGTTCTTCGAAATTCAGTGAGGCACTTTCACAGCCCCTGATGCCCGACTCGATTACTTCGCAGGCCTCTACTGCGACCCTTTCGGAGTCCTGTGTGCCGCAGAAAACTGCATCATCTAACGAGCCTTCTTCTGTCTTTGCCTCGGTTGGGTCTGGACCTGCTACGCAGGCACCGGCTTCCGAGGATACCACTCGCACTTCTGAATTCACTTCAAGGCCTTTGCTCTCTCTTCCAACAAACACAACGATAGCACCGAGGGATTTTCTTCAGGCCAGTCTTAGAGCTACTCCAAAGAAAACAGCAAAAAGTCTCCATTCCACTACTCCTCCCCCTCATCAAACTATAATGCTTAAAATGGCGGAAGATATCATCACTTTCATCCGAGGTAATCAGGCCACACCAGCCAAAAGGAGAAGGAGACCTTCTCCAGACATCCAATCAGATTTAGACCCAGAGGGATCTCACTCCTCTGTTTTTGAAGAGGAAAATACTCTTACTGCCTATGAAGACTCAGATGCAGAAGAATCTATTCTTTCTGCATCACCTCCGGAGGAATTTTCCTTTGGGGAAACCCTCCACACCCTCAGGGAACACTTCCAATGGAAATCAACAGATTTCCCTCAATCCAAGAAAAGACTAAGAGAGTTTCTGGACCTACCTCAGCACAGGCCTCTGGCCATCCCACCCATCTTGGAGCTGCTAGATGATGTTTACCAAGAATCCAGCCTTACCCTTGACACCCTTCCACCTGCCCCCAGAAAACCTGACACACTCTACAGGGTACCTGACTTACATAAATTCCTCTACAGAAATTGTATAGCAAATCCAGAGATGATTACCCAGGGACCTAAGGGAGTTAAGGCTACCTCTGCAAAGAAACCTACTCCCTCAGACAATGAATCCAGGGCCCTGGACAGATGGGGTAAAAAAAAGTATATACATCTGCAACTTTAACTATAACGGCTTTCAGCTGTCAGTTCCATATGTTAAAATATCAACAGCACAGTTTGGAACTTTTGAAACAGAAAATTTCTACTTTTCCAGATTATGCGAAGAATAAAGAGATAGCAGAATTACGGCACTCTTCATCTCAGGTGGCAAAGCACTCCTTGCACTGTGGATTTGATGCCCTAGAAGCTTCTAGCAGAGCACCAGTGACAGAATCTGTTATAAGAAGACATGCATGGTTGAAAGAACAGCCTCTCTCTGATCATGTCAAAGCTAAAATCATGGATACACCTCTTGACAAAGACCGCTTGTTCGGACAGAAAACTGAAAATGTACTTAAAAAGATGGAAGACAAAGCAAAAGCGATGCAGATTGTTAAAGATTTTCTTCAAGTACAACCTCCTAGGTTCAGCAGAAATTTTCCCTCTAAACACTGATCCTTTCCTGCAACAAACAGGGAGGCACAAGTCAAAACCTGTAGAGACAGACCCACCAGGACTAAACTTGGGCCAGCAAAGAACAAAACAGTGCCCCCACCTCAGATACTAGAGCAGGGAGTTCAAAAGCAACCCTGTATGGAAAAAACTCTCAATGACTACCTTTCCCATCTCTGCCTGCCTCCACCTCACCAAAAGCTAGGAGGAAGGCTATCTCTATGCAGAGAAAATTGGAACTCTATAACAAAAAATCAGTGGATCTTAAAAATCATTGCTCAGGGATACAAATTCAATTTCCAAAAACTACCACCTCTAAGAGGGTACCCAGACCTACCTCCAAACCAGTGGGCAGAAGCAATAAAACAAGTGCAAACTGTAATATCCATAGGGGCAGTAGAGCCTGCACCTCCAGAACAAGTTGCAAAAGGATTTTATTCAAGACCATTCCTTGTTCCCAGGAAAGAGGGGACTTGGTGTCCTATCCGGGACCTATACTTTCTCAATACCTTCCTGGTAATCCCAAAATTCAACATGTCTACCTTACAACAGCTTCTACCAATGCTGCCAAACAAAGCTTGGATGGTCACCTTAGACCTAAAGGATGCTTACCTGCACATCCCAATAAGGGAATCATGCGGAAAATTCCTGCGCTTCAGAGCAGGATCACTATACTTTCAATTCTCTGCTTTGCCCTTTGGCTTATGTACTGCTCCCAGGGTATTCACCAAATGTCTAGCTCCTGCTATTGCCTTTTCTAAGCAAAGCAATGTACAGATTTACCCCTACCTGGATGACTGTCTCATCCAGGCAGACTGCGAGGAACTGCTCCTGCAGCACCTCTCATTTGTAAAAACCCTACTCACCTCTCTGGGGTTCACTATTAATGAAAGGAAGTCAAAACAGACAGCTACCAGGAAAATCATATTTCTGGGAGCCTTATGGGACACAGAACAGCAAATGGCCTTTCTGTTCCCAGAAAAACAAAGTTTTCTACCAAAATACTTCACTACTCTGGCCTCCCAAACCCAGCTTTCTGCCAGGAAGTTCCTACAATCTGGTGCATCAACAAATAGGGAGGGACTCGATCTTACCCCCTATGCAGACTAGCCATGAACCTGTGGCTAGCAGCCTCATCCATGGGACTACATCTTATAGCCCAATACCTACCGGGCATCAACAATACCCTAGAAGACCACCTAAGCAGAAACCTGCTGGACCCACACATATGGAAAATCCACAGAGACATTTTTCTGCAAATTACCCACACATGGGGGACCCCCCAGGTGGACCTCTTTGCCTCTCATTTAAATCACCAAGTACAGAAATTCTGCACCAGGGAGTACCATCACCTGGCCTGGAAGGTCGATGCCCTGAACTTCCCTTGGAATACCCTCTTTGTGTATGCATTCCCACCTCTACCTCTCATTCCAGAAGTACTAATTAAGATAACGGAGGAAAAACCAAGAGCAATACTCATTGCCCCAGATTGGCCCGGACAGCATTGGTACCCACTGCTGTGCAGCCTATCTCACCAGCCCCCCTGGCAGCTACCTCTGATACCTCACCTGCTATCCTGGGGGGGGGGGGCAGTGCTGCACTCAAACCTTAAGACACTCAAGCTCTCAGCATGGCTTATTCTGCCAAAACCAACAAGGAATCTATGCTAAGCAAGCAAGTCCTTGACATCATCACAGAAGCCAGAAGGCCCAGCACCGGAACATCTTACACTGGAAAATGGAAAAGATTCTGCTCCTGGAGCCAGTCCAAGGGAGCAGACATACATCTGCCCTCCATTCCTCTTATTCTAGATTATTTTGCTGAGCTTCTTAATAAGGGTCTCTCCTTCTCCTCCATAAAGATCCATGCCTCTGCCATCTCGATAGACTTTGATACAGAACAGCCATTGTTCTCCCACCCTCTCATCAAACAATTCCTTAGAGGAGCCTCTAATATCAGGCCTCCCAGAAGACAGCCCACCTTAGCCTGGGACCTGAACTATGTTTTAGAAAAGCTTATTCTGCCTACCTTCGAGCCTGTACCATCCTCAGAACTAAAGTTCTTCTCTTGGAAGACTGCCTTTCCTCCTAGCTAATACTTCAGCCAGGAGAGTGTTAGAGCTTCAAGCCTTAATGGCCATTGAGCCATTTATCATCTTCCATGCAGACAGGGACTTCCTGAGAACCAATCCCTCCTTCATGCCAAAAGTGGTTTCGGATGGTACCCTCAACCAGGCCATCCACCTGCCCACCTTCTTCTCTAACCCTCAGAACAAGGGGGAAAGGATACTGCATTCTTTGGATAAGCACAGACAAGTCAGATTTTATCTGGATTGTACAAAGACATTTAGAAAAACTGACCAGATCTTTGTCAGCTTTAAAACAGGGGCACATGGGAAACCACTGTCCAAACAGACCATTTCCAAATGGATAGCACTCTGCATCCAATTCTGCTACTCCTTGCATGGAAACCTCCCCAGGACCATCCCATTCCACTAGGGCAACCTCTACTTCCATGGCATTCCTTAGAGGGGTACCCACCAAGGACATCCTGAAAGCTGCCACATGGACTTCAGTCCACACCTTCACCAAACATTACCATCTGAATCTGTTCTCAAAAGCTAGGGTTGGGTTTGCCTCTGCAATTCTGCAGGGCATGCTCACCCAGTCTTAAGTTCTTTTATCCTTCTGCCCTTCTCCTCAGCTTTGGGAATCTTCCCAATGGTTAGGACTGCAACAGTGAAGCATGAAGAACATAATACAGTTGTGTACACTCACCATAAATGTAGATGTTCGAGTGTGTTCACTGCTGCAGTCATGCTTTTCCTCCCTCCTTCCCCCTGATATCTGCTTTCCTTAGAGAAACACATATTTCTATGGAGGGGACTCTGACCCCAGGACTACTAATAATTATTAAAATTGGACTTCTTTGGTTGGTTAAGGCAAGAAAAACTGAGGTAATGATGTCGCCTGCTGTCCTTTATAGCTCGGATGACCTGACATCACCCACCAAGTGACAGCAGCTAACGCACAAAACCTTGACTCTGGTATTCGGACTGACTGAGGGCTACCACAGCATGGATAATCCAATGGTTAGGACTGCAGCAGTGAATACACTCAAACATCTACATTTATGGTAAGTGTACACAACTGTACTTTTTGGCTCTTACACCTTCTGTGAATGCATTACTATAATGTATTATTTGGCTTTATACACCTAAACACACATTAACAAATGGGAATAATAAAGTATTCTCAAAAGTCAAAATGATTTTTAAACAATCCTCTCCAATTACAAACCTAAATGCTTGAAGAGTTTAATGGGAATACTTATAGATAGAGAGAGCTATATATATATATATATATATATATATATATATATATATATATATATATAGATATAGATATAGATAGATAGATACAGATATAGATTTATTTTGCCAAAGGTCATGGCTTGCACAGTGCGTTGCTTCTGTGGCACATGGTTCCCCTAAAACTTCTAGTCCCAAAACTGCTGTAAGAGGATGAACACCAAAGTTGTTAACCTCACTGGGCTGGTGTAACCAGATGGGCAAAGAGCTGGTGACAAGAAGGTATGGGAGGACAGTGAACCAGAAGCCTCAACTGTTGCTTGCACCTGACGATTTGATGGTTTAATCTTTTATTGCCATAGGTACTATCCCCAAAGTGTTGACATCACCTTTTGAGGGCCTCTGCAACTATGAGACATGGAATACTTCTTAACCTCTCAGTACAAAAAATATGGACAAAGCCTAAAATAATGGAGGAGAAAGGCCCAAAATGAATGCAGATTTTAAATATTACTTGTATAAGCATAGAAAGGTACTCAGATAGCAGGATTTTTGTTAGCATACATTTTTGAGGGTTACAAACACAAACTCAAATGTATGTCATTATTTAGTGATTTCAATCCTTAGTGATTTGCCAGAATATCAAATGTTTTATGAGGAACAGACCAAATGCTTGAGCCAAAAATCCAGGTATTCTGCAAAAATCTGGACAGTTGTAAGGTATGAGGCATGGTCTTAGGTGTGTCTCTTCCTCCTTTCACAAAAGCGGTATCATCCAAAAGTGATTATTCATTGATCCTGGCTACCATTTGCAGCTTTGGTCTCCACCAGGACTTCATGAATAGCCTTTCTGAAAAACACATTTTCCCATATCCCCCACTCCCCTATGAGGGACAAGCAGGTTAAGCCTCTTCATTCCTTCCTTTCTTCTTCCAACTCTTAAATCTGCCAAAGTAGCTAGTCAGACTTGGCTCACCTGAGTTGTAGATGTGGCTTTAGTCCTCTACACCAACAATGATGATGAATTATGGAATGTTGTTTAAATTCATGGGTATATTATCAATGTTACAAATGAAAAACTACCAACAGAGGTTACCTACAAGGATCTGACAAAAGCATGTGATAATGTATTCCACTATCAGGGTATCATTTACTTTCTTAAAGATCTGGCTGTGATCTCTTTATTATTCCTTGGATAATTCAGTGGCTCTCTGGATGATAATGTGCTGTCACCTTTCTTAAGAAGAGGTCCATTTTACATCAGCTAGCATGTGCTGCACCAAGTGTTACTCCAGGCTCAAAATTACTTAATATCTTTATGACAAGCACAATGTCTGGTGCATGCAACATCTGCTGTACTGAGTTTGCAGACAGAATTTGATCAGTAGTCATTTATCCTGAGGAGGACCTTGTAGTGAAAAGTCATTTAGACAAGTCTAATCAATTCAACGTAATATAGCCTTCGAAATTAAGAAATGTCAAACAATACATTTTGTCAAAAATAAATTATATTTATATGCTGTCAGTGATAATGACAACAGTATGTGGATCCCAGCAAGGATTTAGGAGCTTTCATAAATAATAGGTTTTCCTTTAAATATGGCTGCTCTTTGCTACCACAAGATGTGATTTAGACTCATAGTTACATGGCAGATGAATTCTGCAGCTGTGCTTCACTTCTATGTCTCCTGTGTGACACCTGCTACTGAGTACAGCTCCTTGTTTTCGATGTATCCTGATTAAAACCTCTGTCAGTTGAAAGGGTAGAAAGAAATTTTATCAGGCAAATAAAAGGACTGAAGTCACTTGATTACTTACATAGACTGAAAATACTTGAATTGCATTCAGCTTATTATCCACTTCTCAAGGGTGATTTAATCAATGTGTATAAAATTGTTAACAATGGAAAACATCTCACTCATATGGGTCCCTCTCTTTAATAACCATGGATGCAACATCAGAAAATGGCATATATCATTAACTTCAGCTGTTAATTCAATTGTTAATCTTTATTATGACTTGACATATCCTTCCCTATTTGTATTTTTTTTTTAATTTAGTCAAATTACATAAATTGTACAGATATTTGTAGTAACTTCATCCCCATTCATAAAACCTGTTTATATATATATATATATATATATATATATATATATATATATATATATATATATATATATATATATATTATGCTCTTCAATCCAAATAAAATTACATTTATTTGTATATTTGTTAACTTTTATTCCACAGATTTTGTTGAGAAAAGAGCTTATGGCTTACCAAGTTTGCTGTTGACTGTAAACCAAGTACCATTATAACATTCCTGTGACAACAATATCTTCCAAGATGGTTTTTCCCATTCAAATATCTGGTATCAAAATCACAGACTAAAACTAAATGTCAAAAAATGTATAATAGTTTCCTTCATCAAGCAAATTGTCCCCTATAACTATAACACTGACAGCATATTCCTGAAAATTGAACCAACAGTTAGGGACCTGTGAACCTATGTAGACAGTGAACTACCCTTCAATCACCATGTGTCCACTGTTAGTAAAAGTGTGGCATCCAGGTCCAGAGATGTGATCATTCTACTATATTCTGCACTTATTAGATTGATCACTGAGTATAATGCCCCTTTTGGCATATACCTGCTCAAACACCTGGCGAACCTTGAATGCCCAAGCACTTTCTCCGAAGAAAATCACGGGTTTAAATCATAAAACTGCACTGATTATCTCAAAGTTTTGCTTCTATTCTCAGTATCGTACAGGTTGCTGAGAGTTATCTCTGCTTCACATATAGAGCCTCAACAGATCCTATCCTATTCTCTCAGACCTATTGCACATCCACAAGTCCAGTGGTGGCATACACATCCACTCAAGAGATCTTAATCTCTTCTGCAACATAAATAAAACATGATTTAGGACAGATGTGTATCACAGAGGATGCCACTTCTTTGGGACCATCTTCTTCACCATACTTCTCTTACCCTATTTAAATGTGAGGTGAAAAACACAAATTCACCACTGGGGTAGCACTCTTGTCCCCTATGAAAAAAGGCAACATGAAAATGTTTTACCTCCAATGGGGTATTCATATCTACATTACAAGGCTAAAAAATCTTCATGAGAATTCATGGCTAGACTTCTAAAGATACTTTTTGAAACTATGAATTCGTCTCTCAGTACATTTATACCAACCCATCTCCAAAACGGCAATGCCAACCAATTCTAAGGAACTCTGCCCATATACCTCAGAATACTTTCATGGCTCACTTAATTCTTTCTTTATTTGATTTATTTACTTTGTTGACCAGATTAGTCTCACTAGGTCAGTGTCCTCTTTGATAAATGCACTGGGAATTTTAACATCCACCTGAGTTACCACCACTCAGACAGATGAGATCCCAATTTAACATCAACCATGTTGCAGTTAAAATGCATTTGACTCAAAAAAAATGTCTTGCATCTGTTTGACTGATAGTGACACTGCCTCACTCCACTTGTGTGTTCTGATCTATGACTTTCAGTAAGCAAAAATTTTGTCTAACTTAGATTTTTTATATATAATAAAAGAGGTTCATGTGTGTTGAATCCTCCAGTGGACCATTTATGATTTATTATTTGTTTACTTAAGGAAGAGTATAATAGAAATACATCTGGTCATAGTCTTGGCAGATGGTTGTGCACTTAGCAGTTGCAGTACCGACATTGCTATTTGCTTCCCATGTTATTAACCATTCATTAATACATTTCTACAATCGCCAATGTTTTCAGCTTCAGATGCTTTTGTAAAACCTCAGCCACCCCTCTGAATATTTTTTTAGATAATTTAGTTGGTGGTACCAAACTACATCATATTGTACTACTGAGGTGCCATCAATCTTTTTTTTTATATTGGGACTCCCTAGTTATTGAAAATGCCATGAGCAATATGTCTAATCCCTGGTCTCTTAGTACACATTATTCAATGTTCCACAGTTCCTCCCTCCAAACATGCAAAAAGGCAAAACCATTAGTATCCTACAAACAGGTCAGAGCGGAGAGATTAACAAAGCTGCTACATGCGCACATTGTCACTTTACAGTCAGAGTCTAAACAAAAACATCAGCAAATGATGCAACAGCGTTACAGTAAGACTGCAGACTGCCACACCTGTGTGGACTCAGTAATGAACTAAAGTGTTTTTTGGACTTCTGTTACATCTAAAGACTCATGAAAGTTCATTTGTGTATTGCACTTGAAATCATTTTTGCTGCTTCTCTATTTCCATGCTACTTACTTGTTTTGTTTCACTTAATTACTGTTTAAAACTTATCTTAGTTACAGGCTCTTCTGGGCTGGTCTTTGGGCCATCCTGCAGACAGCTGTGTTTACTCTAGTGAAAGTAGTTAAATTGATAGCTATTTCTTATTGGTACGCTTGCTTTTTTCACTTGTTTTATACAGTGCCCCAATGTACTGAGAACTTCACTGCCCAGGTTGTAGCTGAACAGCAGGTAGTACATGCAAGTTAAATTTTCCCTTACGATTGAAATAGTATCTTCCTTGATTTCATAAGCAGTAGCATTATTGTGCTGTGGGCCAAATCTCAATGTGCAATGCAAGAACTGCCTCTTGATCACTGAAAATGAACTCCTGCTCGACCCATCAGTTCACTCTGAAAGAGCTGTAAATTCATAGCAAAACTGAAGCCATCCCAGTCTCAGAGTGAAGTTTGCAGTGAGCATTATACTGCCATAACCCCACCCACACAAAAGCAACATCCTCATGCAGACAACACAGCACTGTCATACTCTGATTTCATTAAATATCAATAGCCAAGCCTCCTAGAAATCTTAAGATTAGGCATCAGTCAAATACCTCCCCCAGTATATCTAATAGACACACACACACACACATACACACACACACACACACACACACACACACACACACACACACACACACACACACACACACACACACACACACACACAAGCACACTCATCAACATGTCAATAATTTCATACCACTCCCATGTCTACTATGCATACACCAGCTTCTGGAAAAATCTCAATAATTGATGACTCTATTTTCAGACACACACACACACTCCACACTCACCAGCCTGGACACAGAAAGGGCTACAGTTAGCTGACACTCAGGAGTCCGGACTTCAGACATTTCAAGAGCTCTCAAAACTTTCTCCATTAGCAAGTATGACTATGACATCATATATTACAGTGTGGGAGTAATTGACCTGGCATGAGAACTCATGAAGAACATGCAGAAGGGCATGTTGGAGCCTGTTATACAAACTTCAATCAAGGGTGAGACACTGGTACTGAATGGGATCCTCCCCTCACCAAGAATGATGCCAAGATTCATGGAAAAGATAACTGGTTTCAGCGATAAGCTAAGCAGCTGGTGTCATTCCAGGAGAATCTAGTGTGAGTTGTGATAGACAATCCAATTTGCTTTGTAATGGATGGTCTACACCTCCTGTTCAAGAGTTTAACATACTGGTCAAAGGCTTTCCTGCCCCCAGTGTGCCTTTTTTTTTTACAGAGATTATCTAATGAACATCCGAACCTAACAAACAGATAAAATCTCATACTGGATACAACAAGGTGGCTCTTCTGAATATGAGGAGTCTTAACAGTAAACTTCCTGATTTGGAGGGACTTCTGTATCTGGAATTTGTTGACATTTGTGTTGTTACCAAGACATGGTTTGACTATAAAGAGGGCAACCCCACTGTACATGGGTTTTTCATCTACCACACCCTTAAACTGTTAACTGCAGCTGAGTCTCAGTGTTTCTCAGTGACAGTATCTCCTTAAAGGTCATACCCAAAGACCATCTAGTAAGTGTATAGAATTCCATTTTCCCATTGGGAAGTCAAGTTTCCAACTTAAATCTTGTTTTCAATCTGCATCCATGGTTCCATATGATCATGAAAACTTCCTGGCTTTCCTTGAAAACATCCCAACAAGCAAAGGCTCCTCACATTCAACTATCCCTCCACAGACTGGATTTCTTAAACTATTAACATTGAGTATGCCCATTGCTTCTTGGATTAGGTTAACAAGACCTCCCTGCATCAATTTGTCTTCAATCCCACCATGGGAGAGGAATATTCTTGACTTGGTCCTCACACATTTCACTCCACGTTTATATCACATTATCAAAAGATGAAAATAGCGAATGCTATTTCATCGGCCCCAAAATATCTAAACATGAAAATATCGAACATTCAGAATAGCAAATTTATTCCCATGGAAAAAATTTGCTGCTCCGAAACACATACGCACAGCACAAGTACATCAAACAAACAGCAACCACACACATACACTTAAATTCCTACATCTAACGCTACATTAAACTAAACATACACTACTATCTACCCACTTACCTTAACCCAAACCCTAACCCTAAGGTCCGTCACTATCGCACACTCACCTAACCCGCACCCTAACCCTAACTCACTTAAACTGCCCCTAACCCTAAAGCCTGTCACTATCGCACACACACTTAACTCGCGCCCTAACCCTAACTCACTTAACCTGCCCCTAACCCTAATGTACAATCACACACTTACCTGAACCCAACCCATAACTTTCCACCATAGCGCTAAGAATAGCAAAGCCACAGAAATGGCCAACCGAATTCTTTCCCGAGGAAAGAATTTGCTGTTCTGCAGCTTCGCTATTCTTATCATTTGCTGAATAGTGTTCGATATCAGAACATTCGAAGTTTTAATACTTCAATGTTCTGATATAGACCCTTCACTCCAGCCTATTCCATCTCTCTGGTCAGTCCCTGATTAGTTAAATAAAACAATCTACTGCTTACCTTTACCCTCAAAACATCTTCTCCTCTTGTAACCAAGACCATCTTCTATAGAGACTTCACAAAGGTAAACCTTTTACAATTATATGACAACATCTCTAAATTCATCCACAAAACACCACAGTTGACCTTGAATATGCATTCACCTGCATTAAGGATCTTTATGCCCATTTAGACAAATGCATTCACCTGACAGTCCCTACTAAAACCAAATATAGTAATAAATTTAAAAACCAAAATATCCTTGTTGTCAGTCAGCATAAACAAACTGTATAATATAAGGAAGAATGACTGAATCATAAATTACCATGGAGAGTCAGAACCCCTCTATATGAAAATATTATAAAAAATCTCAATAAGAAACTGAACCAACCATAAAGACCAGGAAATCATCCTATGAACTCAGGGAAGCAACTGAGGTAAATGATAACTACAAGACCTTCGTTAATTACAATAGAAAATGAAGAAAGAGTTCACAACACTGCACCAAACTTTTCCATAATGGTGTCTCACACTCAAATCTAAAAGACATTGGGGGGAATTTAATAAGGCTTACACAATCTTTTTCATGTAGGCATTGCACCGCGATGCTTACAGGAATGTAAACATTTTAAGATTCAGTAAGCGCTGCTGAGCAGTGTGTGCTCACGCACAAACACGGAAGATTCCGTGGCATGCAAATTGCCTCATAAGCAGGTGAATCTCATGCAAATGAGGCATGTAGAGCAATCCAGCAAGCAGAAAGGCATCTGTTCAGACCCCATGTCAGTGTCCATAGTGCACGTGGAAAAATTCCATGTACAGGAGTGTAGACAAACAACAGGGGATGCTAAACTGTAGATATATGGACATAAATCCCCCTGAAAATGCAATACCACATACATATATGTGCAAAACTATTATCCTGCATGTCAGAATGATTAAAGGGAATAACTTAAATTAATTTTTTTAATAATCTAGACATGTTTGCACTATGCACTGCAGTGTGCAAACATGCTTTATAGAAAAAAAAATGGAAAATAATAATTTAATAATGTGTGGGGTCTCTGCAATGGTGCATTGCTGCTGTTGCTAATGTGATAGGGCTATGAAGCATGTAGTTTCTAGGCTGTGAGCACTGATATGTATGCAAATGAGGTGGAGTTACTGAATAGCAGAATGGAGTAATCGTGTCCACCTATTCCCTTCATGTAGGCTCTCACGTTGATGTTTACACAGGATGTAGCTAACATCGGGGGTGTCCACTGATTTCTAAGGTCTTTTAAGCTTTGGTGCATATATTTGTGCAGTGCTTCTCCTGGCTGAGAATGTTCTTAAAAGTGGATGTATTCAATTAGAAATTTTGACCTTGTATAAGCTATGCTGCACGGCGTGGCGCTGTGTGCAGCATTGTGTACAGAAATAGGGCCATTAAATGATGTTAATTATGTTTTAGGCAGGTGGAATGCATCACAGTTAGCCAATCACACATTCTGCACCTACAGCAGAGCTGTATAAAGTAAGTATCCACCCTACATTCTGATTTTTCTCCAGTAATCTGCACCATTGGAATACAGACTTGGGAATTTTAACTGAGATAATGCTAGGGGCTGCTGCAGGTCTGCTACATCTGCATGTGCTAGATAATGAAGTCTATGCTGCTGGTGCTGCTGACAATAGGCCTAGGCAGAGAAAGAGAAGAGTGTTCAGTCC
>NC_056749.1:688112155-688189181 GCF_019279795.1 Protopterus annectens | reverse complement strand
CAATTAAAATAATTTTGCTGACTGCTTTGCTCAACTTTACACTAGAGAAAGAAGCAAATAATTGACTGGATTGTCTTATGTCATTGTTCCTGCAAAGATAGACCTGTAGGTGTCTATGGACATTTAAAAGGTGCAAGGTGCTCTCTTCTTCCCTAACCACTCTAATAAAGAAAGCTGGTAAATCATTGGTCCGGTTCATGTTTGTCTGTGATGCAACCTTGGGTAGGAAGGAATGCTTAGTTCACAAGGATACCCTATCCTACCCTACATTCCAGAAGACATAGCAAGAGTACAAAGTTCTTAGACTTACTTATAATTAATAGGAATTTTTCACCTGAGTGGAGATCCTTTGTAGGGGAGTTAGGCCATTGAATATTTTGTAGTACAGGGAATTTTTCAGGCCAATAAATTAATTTGTGCACAGTAACTAGTTGTGACTATGTTAGGTAGCTGTTTATTATGAGCTAGTTAAATTGTTTTAAGCAATGTCAGTAGGGGGTCGTATATTCGGTGTTGGTAGCAAGTTTATCAATCTTGTTATAATAGAAGCCTGGCTTTGATTTAATTGTGCTTACATTTGTTAATGTGAGTGGTGTATAGGAGGTTTAGAAGTAGATATTTTGAGGCTAGAGCTTTTCTTTCTGTGTCAACAAGGTGATGTCTGGCCTTAAAAATGGAACCTATTTTTTTATTATTTGTAATAGATGTTGTTCAAATTTGAAGTTGTCATTTATTACAATACCCAGTAGTTTAGTATTGCATACTATTTCAGTTTTGGTATTATTATCTGATGATAAAATCGTGAACAATTGTTTCCGATTTTGATACTGTTTCTGTGTGAAGATTAGAATTTTAGTTGTTTGAATTTTATATCCTGGTTTTGACAGAAGAGAAAGAAGCCTGAGTTATTTCCTAGAGTATGAATAGTGTTGGGGCTGTAGCTATTAATGTTAAATCATCAGCATATTGTGCTGTGCTTGCAGTGGGTGCAGCAGTGTGGAACTAGTTTATGAAGATGTTAAAAAGGAAGAGTGTTATATGGAGCCTTGTGGGGCTCCTATAGTGTAAAGGGAGAGTACTTGTGTTGCCATTTAACGGTTTGTTGTCTTCCAGATAAGTAATTAAGGAACCATGAAAGGGAGAATTAGGAGAGACAGAACTGCCTTCAAGTAAATGTTAATGTGATACTATGGCAAATGCTTTAGACACATCTACAAATGTGATGTATACTAGTTTACCATTGCTCCTGTCCTGGTTTAAAGCATTAGTAAAATCTATGACCGAGGCTGTTGTACTGTGGTAGGGTCTAAAATCATGCCTAGCTATGGAGAGAAGGTTATTTAACGATGAATAAGCTGCACATGGATACATTTTTGAGGATTTTTGACAGGGGAGAATGAATAGCGACAGGTCTGTAGCTCTTTGTTGTTGTGCCTCCTTTTTTATAAAGGTATGATATAGGATTTTTTTCCCAGATGTCCGGGATGTATTTTTTAGACATGGACTTATTTATTTAACCAGAATCAACGTAAACAATAACATATGAAGCCATTTTTTAGGTATTTGGATGGTAGTTGATCAAATGCTAATGAGGCTGACAGTGGTAGGGATAGAGCTGAAGTCAAATGTATAGTGATTAGGGTAGTGATTAGGGCAGGATAAAGGGAGTAATTATTTTGTCCATATGAAGTAGGAGATGAATTGAGTGGTAACTGAATCAGTACTGGTGGTAGTTATGGGAGGATGTGGGGTGGTAGTTTGACCTGGATGACATAATTTAAGAATAATTAGTTTTGGGTTATTTTGGTGTTTGCATTGTACAATAGTACAATAAGCTTGTTATCATTTTTGATATATTTTGTGTGGTTTCTAAGTGGTCTAAATAATTTATATTAATTTTTGAGTCCTATTTTTGTACCACTCTTTTAAGGCTTTATCCCATTATAGCATATTTTTTGTCTGTTTCTTTTGTTAGCTGTTATCCAAGGTTGGATTTGACCCTTTTGTTATATGCAGGGGCAAGTTTGTTAAAATGTTTTAGGAAAATGTCATTGAAGTATGACACTGTGGTATCTACAGGCATGGACTTTAATATTCTCTAGTTATATTGTGCTAATAATTAGATAAAGATATCCTTATTGAATATCTTGAGTTATGAACTTGGTTGTTTATAATTTGCTGATCTTGTAAGTTGCAACTTCTAATTGTGTAAGTTTGCAAATGGTCACTTAGGCGGTCAGGAAGTCAGTCTGCTATCTTTATTTTATTGGATTTGTTAGTGTACAGTGTAATGCTGATTTATTTGCCTATTCATTAGCAGATTCAAGATACAGGTGTGATTAATTGTGTGAATCCATATAGAATTCTAGATTCATTTTGGGTGCTGCCAGTTGTAAGTTGACAGTGTATGTTTAAGTCTTCTAGTATTAAGGATTCATGATGGATCTTTTGGACTATCCAGTGAAGAAAATTTTCTGCAGTTGTAATGCTTTTAGAGAGATTTAAATGGCAAAATGTAAACTATTTTTATTTTCTTGATTTTTGAGGAGAGAGTTATCAGGATTTCTGCATTATTACATTTTGGTATTTCTAGCTTGATTTCTCCAGTGAGGGAATTTAATAAAACCAACATGGTCTTATTTTCCATGTAGGCATCATGGAATGTTGTTTACATGAAAGTAAGCGGGTTTGTGATCCAGTAAACAGAGCTGGGTGATGCACACATGTCAACATGGAAGTATACATGACATGCCAATCACCTTATAAGGAGATGAATTTCATGCAAATGAGGGAGGTAGAGCAATCCAACAAGCAGAGAGGCAGTCCTGCAGACCTCATGTTGGTGTCTATAGAGTACATGGAAAAATTCTGTGTGCAGGATTTTAAACGGACAACAGGGGCTGTAAAAGTGTAGTTAGATGGACAGAAATAAGCATAGCAGACACGTATGTGCAAAACTGTCCACCATGTGTCCAAAAATGTAAGGGAAATAAGATAAATAATTTTATTATTTTTTGAAGATCTGGTTATGTTTGTGCAACATGCCATAATGCGCAAACATAAAGTTAAAAAAAATAAAAATGTCATAGTATGTGATAGACATGTAGCATGGGACCTGGTGTGAAGTATCCACAATGGTGGAATGTGTTGTTGCTAATGAGGTAGGGCCTGGAACCGTGTTGTTTACAGGTTGTGTGTACAAAATCCTATGCAAATGATTTGGGGTTACTGAATAGCACAAATGGGTATCCGTGTCCACATATCCCTTCCGTGTAGGCACAGAACCATGTTGGTGTCCACAGAAGAGGTAGCCAACATCAAAAGGGGATGTGTATGAGGACTTGTAAGCACATGGAACTCAGCTGCGCCTGTTTACATTGCACACTGCTGTGCTCAGCAGGGGTCTGTGTACACTGGTTGCTAAGCTTTGTTTACCTTTGGGGAGCATGTTTCAGCATTTTTGCATGTTGCGCTGCTGTGCTGAGCATGCCCTTTCAGGGGGGGGGGTGCACAATGACTGCTGAGCTTTGTTTACCTTCAGGGAGCTTGTTTCCACATGCTTGCATGGTGTGCCACAGTGCTGAGTGTATCCAAAAGCCAATGATATATCAATTACTGATTCACTTGAACTAGAGCCATTAAATGTTCTTAATGGTGTACTTAGGTGGAATGCATCACAGGTAGCCAATCACACAGCCTACACCTACAGCAGAGTCCAATAAAGGTTGCATACAGCCTACAATCTGATTTCTTCCTCAAACTCTGCACTAGTGGAGTACAGACTTGGGAATTTTAACTGAAGGAATGCTAGGGGCTGCTGCAGGTCTGCTATGTCTGTATGTGCCACATGCTGAGGTCAATACTACTGCTGCTGCTGCTGTTGACAATAGGCCTAGACTGAGTAGGAAAAGAGAGTTCAGGTCCAGGGTAACCTTCCAGGAGCTACAAGAGCTGGAGATTGTAGAGTGCCATAGGGTAGACAGGGACATACTACAATTCACTGAGCTCTTTTACCCTCAACTCAGACCCAGAGCCAACAGAGGGGAACCTATCCCAGTGGACACAAAGGGTATGTGTAGCTATAAGGATATTAGCCACAGGTACTTTCCAAAGAACAACTGGGGACATGATGGGGGTCTCACAGGCATCAGCATCCAGGGTAATCAACCAGTTCCTGGATGCCAGGCTACGACATGTCAGTGAGCACATTTATTTTCCCCTCACCCCTGAGGTGAGGGCCAGCAATAAGCAACACTTCTACCGGGTTTACTATCAAAACTTGGAAACTGCATCGGTTGACTGGCATGTGGTCGACTTGCAGTTCCCAAGTCGGAAGAATGTCTATGCAAAATCGATCAACAACACTACAGTGAACGGGTAGTGCAGGTTTATAATTTGGGTTCAACATTGTGCAGGGAAGTTACGGTTCAAACAATAGGTTTGTCAATTGCTGTATTCTCAAGGTAAGTCACTAAACCTATACACCACTTGTAAGAGGTACTACAACATGGTAGCATATGTAAGGACCTGCTGCATGTATGCAAGGGAATATAGTGGCTACTAGGTTACTTGGAGAGCTCGAACAGCCATATGGGGAAACAGGTACCCAGTCCAGAAGCATGTGCTCCATAATATTCACCAGGCCACATGGCTGGAATATCCACTACATTAGTCAAGGGAGATGGTAAACAGTAGGGTCACAGGACAGTTGTCTATGCCAGAAGGTCATGGGCTCATGCTCATCCCCCCCCACCCCATCACATCAGTGTTCCCATACAATTGCTATAACAGTACGTCAGCAATGATATATCATCAAATCAGCCAACCTCAGGGCTGTGACATAGAACCTGGGCACACATCAGATGTCACATGTAATGCAGGGCTGATAATGTATGTCTGTATGCTGTTACTCTTGTGATGAATGACACATTTTTTTCTGGCAGCCTGTGTGACTAACTGGGCTAGGGTGATTAGCATGGGTGATGGTGCTTATGTTTTCAATCTGGCACCATCCATATGTTTTACATGTGAGGTAGTTGTATGGTGGTTTTCCCACAGACCGTCAGACCCTGCAATCTGTTACTGCAAGAAAGCTGGAAAAAGTCGGAGAGAATGGGGGGGACAAAGGGCTATAACTACAGACACATTACACATGCTCTGATTAACCTAGAGAGTGGATAGAATAACAGTGGGTTCCATCACAACAGAATATCTGCAGGGTGTAAAGTCCATCACTCAAATGTGTCTCTAGGTAGTACTACTCAGTGACTGCATTATAGAATAAGTTAGTGGAACAACACAAATGTATGAGGAACAGACCAGACATATGAAGCGAAATGCTGGACTTTCTGCAAAAACATGGACAGAGAGCTGCCGAATGCCTTGGACAGGTTGAGGGAAGTGCTGGACTGTGGAAACGGGTGCAGCTGCCAATGTCTGTAGCACACAAAATCCTGGACTGGAGTCACCTTGTAAGTACTGACATACCCACTGGGCATGGTCCTACACTTATCTAACTTGAGTGCAGTTCTGTTGTCTTTGCATCAAAAGACCTGCTATGTGGAAATATGTCTGTACATATAGCCATCTACATATACATTCTCTCTGCCCTATCCCCCTCTCACATGAGTAGTGTATGTAGCAGTATGTACCCCAAATACATATAATACTGATATATATTTGATATATAATACTGATATATTATTTTTAAATATATTACAATGTTACATAGACTCTCAGCATATATCTATATAACACACATACATAACGTACATACACAGCAACATTTATAGAGCCATCCCTGTTATGCACATTTAAATACATATATATATATATATATATATATATATATATATGAGGATGTATGAATCCCCCACATACCCTGTGAAAGCTGTGGTTATCTGCACTCCCACATCAATGCAGTTGCTCAGAGGAACCAAAACAAGGCTGAAACAGTACATATTCCACTCACCCTCAGACCACTGTGCCTGTGGAATGTCACTCATGTATACAGACCCAGGTGAGCAGGCAGTGTAATGTATAATGGTTCCAATGCATGCCTTTGACAGAGAAAAGTGTCCCTGGCCATATGTTTGTCTATATAATTGTGACCAGCCACATATGGCCATACTGGTGAAGTGCACACATAACAGGGATATTAACAGGTACCCTACTCCTAGGACAATACATACAATAACAATACCATGCAATATCACTCTGCAGGCCACACATGCTGTTCAGCACAAGCCTACTTTATACACTCCACAAGTACAGTACCTGCAGTCACATATTCAACAGATGTAATCTGTGGTGCATGCCAGAAGTACTGCGAGCTATAGTATGTAACATTTGATAGGTAAGGGTTCTAATCTCACAGCAGACAACTCAGTGCATGCCTGTGTCTGTGTCTGTACAAATATATACCCTTGCAGAACATTGCAGAACAATGGGCATGCTCTCATGGGCTATCCTTGTGCAATGGTTATGCACTTCTTGGCGCTGTAACTAGCCGCTGCCCTCTAAATTGCCCTCCTCTGCATGGCCTGCTGATGTTATCCACCTTAAGACCGCTGGCTGATGGTTTGATATTAGATAAGCTCTGTGGTGCATGAGAAATACTGCAAGCTATAGTGTGTAGCAGTAGCTAGACAATGATTCTAATCTCACAGCAGCCAACTCAGTGTGTGTGGATATCCATACTGCATGTATATGATAACCTTTGTAACATGCAAATTGGTAGGGTTTTGCATTATTTTACTTATTGTGGGTGATGTGGCCTCCCAAATGAATGACCACAACATGGCCTGCTTATATTAACAAGCATTATGTGTACTACATGGATAGTACTAGCAGATAATAGGCATGGTGTGTGCATCTGGCATTGTCCTCTGTACCACTACAAAGATAAGTTTTCCACTGTGCATGCAGCAAACATGCACTGTGTGTGTGCCATGGTGTGTCCTGTATGCAGTGAGCTGAAGTGATGCTAGCTTGAATGTGACCATGTTTGCATGTCAGGCTGTGACAGCATTGTACATCATGTCACAGAGCAATAGGAGATGTGAGCATCACTACCATGATGACCATGCAGCCATCATCATTGGAGACATCACTACCCCTCGTCATACGAGCAGCACATATTTTCCCAGTCCATGGGAGATGCAGCCACAGCCCAGTGTTGAGATGACATCCGCCCAGCCAATCCTAAAGATGGCATGTGCATAAGTGCACTGAGGTACTTTCTGTACTGTACCAGTATGGAGTGTCTGTGTTGAGGGTGTATTATGTCTGCACAAATGTCACCAAAAAGCATGTACTACTAATGTCATATAGTGGCTTAATGTCCTTAGGGTGAATAATCCATCTACTATGCTTCCTAGAGATAGGCAGCATATACAATCAAGTGGGGTCACATCTAGTCCTGTATGCACAACACAGATCACCTATGAGTACACTGAATGGGACAGGCACCACTGCAGATGAACGGTGGTGAGCCCATACTGATGATGTGATAGGACCCTATGAGGGCCATACTGTCTCAAAACAGTTTGGAAAGTATGTCAGCGCATGGCTGTTGTAGTCAGATAGTTGCATGCTGAGGGAGGAGTATATGGAAGATATGGGTATGTCACCTACTGGTGACTGTGACTACAGCTATGCCATATGAATCCTGCCATGCTACTGTACAGATGTGTTGATGTGTGGCTACTCATCACCCCTACATATGTAAAGCACATGTAGGCACTGCCATGCTACTAACCGGGGACATAGGTATCCTCGATGGAAAGGATAGTACATATATATTAATTTGGGGTTATTATGTCACCAGGAATGTATTTGTAATACCATCATGCAAGACACCAACATAACACAGTGACTGTATGAGTGCTCACTGGTATCAGGCAGCAGCCAATGTTGTTAGCCACAGTCACAGTGCATGCATGTACTATGGAGACATGCAGTCCTAGCAGTAGAGGACCCACGACTGTATCCTGTTGAGCACTGCTGCTTATAGAGCAGATATTGGTGTTGGATGTCCCTTTGTTGTGTATTTCTGCCATCAGTGGGCCACATACTGACCCCCACATTGACAGTATCATTTGTACATGTTGCTTGAGTGGGTGGTACAATGTGATGGCTTGGCTCAGTCTGGGTGCTGTACATCCTGATGTACCCCTACCCATGTCCCTGCTGACTGCCATGACAAGGTTTATGGCAATCGTACGGCAGCAGGGCATGCTGCCAAATGTGTACACCATGTACAGACTGATATGCCAGTTGGTGTATATGCAAGTGTCTGAGAGTCAAACACTGGGAACATAACGTCCGGACACAGGATATTTGTAGATGTGTCAACTCCATCACCACGCTTTGTAGATAGATATTCAGAGAGCCCAGGTGACACATATCAAGGATAGCAGACCTTATTACAAGGTATGAATGCATAATTACATGGACTAATCCCATTGTCCATGTTAAACTGTTGGCATATGATGGCATATTAGCACCGGTCCTACAGCCAGTTGAGGCAAGGTAGGTGGATCAGCAGGAACTGTCCAACCCTGATGTGCTGTGGTAATGGATGTATAGCAATAAGTATACTTTATTGTGAACAAATCATTGTTGGTAATAACAGCATGGGAACACATTGGACATAACCCAATTACCTATCAATGCATATTATGTGAAACACAACAATAAATAACAGAACAGTCAGTATAACAGCATGCCAGTAAAGTTACAGCATAACACCAACAAAATAGGTAATTTAACAAGATATGTTAATATGCCACCATTATAATGCATAATAATAATAAAACACACATCCCGAAATACAGTTAATGTAACAGCATAAGTTAATAGTAAACCATAACCAATTAATAACAATAAGAAATAAATGAAGATAAGGGGGTGGGAGAGAGAAAGAAAAACAGGCCATTAGTAATATTTCTGGTTATTTCCTTGTGAACAGTACTACTATCTACTCTATGGGTCTTTATTTTGTTTGTGTACAGTGGCTACAAGTCTGCTATAGCTTATGTAGCACGTACATACCTATCAAGCTATTTGCATGGGACACTATGAGCCAAGCAGTAACAACTGCAGGTACACAACTACACATAACATTTGCACATCAGGTGGACCTATATAACTACCAAGGTGTTATGTGGGCTGACTGGTGATAATTTGCAGTCTTTGTAATCATTTCCATGGTAATCCTTTGACAGATGGTTTACACACTATTAATTACATAACATGAAATGGTGACACTTGAGAGGGCATGTATGTGTGCAGTACAGACACTAAACACCTGTCATGCCTTGGTATAGCAGTGACTGCAGGGGACATCTGCATAGAATGTATTAATTAACTGCAGCAACTTTTAACAGACACTGCAGGCATACAGCCATACTGGGATTACACATTTTATTTCTGACTGACCATTGCTGATGAACACATTCTTGCTAACAATTTTAACGGTCTGTGACATCTAAACACAAAGTTATCTACTCATGATATGGGCTACCTCACCCATTTACCTGCAGTTCCTGTAGAGAGAGAAACTGTGAGCATTACGTGACTGCTACAGTAATATTTACTGCTACATACCATTGGATTCAAACCCTGGACTATGTGTGTGTGGCAAAATGTACTGTATACAGAGCATTTAACAAACTGCACTACTGAGTCACTGCTGATTACTGACTGACTGATATTTTCCTAGAGCTCACCTGGACCCAAAATATGACCTGGTACTACTACTACAGTGTTATACTAGACTGTAGTGACAGTGGAATACACATGCATAAAATAAAAGCATTACGCAGATAGTAGGAAAGCTATGTTTCAGTATCATATCTAAGAAGTCAACAAACAATGTCAGCTCATGGAGTGGGCTACCTCACCCGTATACCTTTATTACCTGATGTATGTGGATGACAGAGCATTATGTGACCCTTATTGGTCTAGAGACAGCCTTGAACAGTACTTGTATGAGTTAACCAATATAATTTGCAGCCATTAAATTTGCATGCTACAGCTATTACAGTGTTATACTTGACTGCAGCTCTAATCTTACAGCCTCAATGCATACAGCTCTACTGCAATGGTTACTAAAACACAATCCTGATGTACACCATTTCCCTTGTTGTTATTGGTATTGTTTCATGTTTGATTGCACTACAGTTGGCATTATTCATTTATAGCAATACAGCTTAAATTCCACATTTATTGTACTACAAACATTACTGTATATACTTTATTGCAGTTTAGGCTTTATTCTTTTTTGCTTATTTCACAACAGTTAGCATAATATATCCGTACTCACCACACTCACAGCACAACCTGTCCAAGCAACCGGCATGCGTCCTGACATTGCCTGCCCTCTCAGCTGCAGCTGTTGGGAGTGAAGCACACCATTATGCATACCAGTTTTGCAGACATTCAGAGTACATATTGATAAAACAGAGGAAAATGTACTTGCATATGTGTACGGCATTCTCTGCCCTTGCCTCTTGGACCCAGGTGTCCAAGAGTCCCATCTTCCATCTTTTCAGGTTGCCATAGTGGTGACAACACTGCTCTCACCTGTGCAGGGGATAGCTGTGACACTGGTGAGTTCTCTGGCCAGCTGATCCCAGGGCCTCTGTCTTACACTGTGAGCCCTGGAAACTGCCCTGCAGCAGCCTGTCAGTATGGTTTTGCACAAGGAGCCCAACCATGATCCTGAACTCCAGAATGCTCCAATGCTGCACCCAAAAGTGTGCACCTTCACCACCGCCAGCCATATTATACCATCAGTTGATAAACTCCAGTGGATTCTGCTGTATTCCTACCTATTGGGCTTAATATAGGCTGTTTTCCTGCCCTTACACATCACTGGGCAACATTCAAAGAAGCAATGTGTCACTTAGCACCATGCAAACCAGAGCAGCTGAGCTGAGAATCTTGTAAACAGTCAGAATCATAGCCTTACCAAAAAGTAGAGATGTAGTTATAAGCACAATGGACTGCTTGAAGACACAAACTTTATTTCTGTTCAACCACAAAGGTTGTTTTTTGTTGAACAGAAATAAAGTTTGTATCTTCAAGCAGTCCATATAATATAGGCTGTTTTCCTGCCCTTACACATCACTGGGCAACATTTAAAGAAGCAATGTGTCACTTAGCACCATGCAAACCAGAGCAGCTGAGCTGAGAATCTTGTAAACAGTCAGAATCATAGCCTTACCAAAAAGTAGAGATGTAGTTATAAGCACAATGGACTGCTTGAAGATACAAACTTTATTTCTGTTCAACCACAAAGGTTGTTTTTTGTTGAACAGAAATAAAGTTTGTATCTTCAAGCAGTCCATTATGCTGGTGGCTACATCTCTACTTTTTGGTTTGTCTACAGTCTTATCTTTGTGGTTACTTAGAATCATAGCCTTAACAGAGCTCAGCAGCATGCAAACAGCCAAGCAAAGCCATGCAGCACACAAACATTGGCAGCCATTACCATGTTTATGTGGTGCTTAGCAGGTCTAAATATAGTTGAACAGAGCTTAGCAGAGCACAGCGGGGCATCTGTTATAAAAAAAAAAAATGCATAATATGTATATCAAAATTAAATACATAGTTTCCCTTCCATGTTTTTAAACCCTGGACCTACTGCAGATGAAGCTGTAACTCTACCCATTTAGCTACGAGGATATTAAGAAATCCAGTATACCTTTACATATAATACTGAGCTACCAATAATTAGTGCTGAGCACTGCACTATGCAATGCAAACACGCTTAGACACACTTAAACACACCTTTAAATAAATAATTATATCCGGTATCTATTTTTAGATGTCTGGCAGGTATCTGCTATCTTATATGTGAGCACAGCTTGGCATTGCTATGCTCTGTGCCCTGCTGCTCAAACATGCTTTTCAAAAAAAATAAAATAAAAATAAAACAAAGGAAAAAATAAACTAAAAATAAAACAAAGGACATTACAGGGAGTCTCATAATCATCTGCTGCTGCAGTTAACACTATACCTCTCCCTGTACTGATTCAATAATCATGTTCCTTGACTCTCCCTTGGCAATGCACCATCTTTCATATGCATGGTGTGCTGCCGAGGGGGAACCATGACCACGAACATGGATAAATTCCATGTAGGCTCTACATGGTGCCTACATGGATTTTCTTAAATCCTGGGGCAAGTCTTTTGGGTTTCTATCCTGGCAGGAATAGACTCCATTCCTAAGACAAAATATGATTAAAGTTCATGAAATTAGTATTTTTTTCAATGTTTGTAAAAAGTGTTCTTTGCTTTGCCATACCCCCAGTGTGCTCAGAATTGACTCCTCCTGTGATTCAGATGGAGTTACATGTATCAATAGCATATTTAAATGCAACTGTAAACTATTTTTTATGAAACCCATTGCTCATACTACTATTGGAACTGTCTGGGACTCCTCCTTCCACATTACCCTCATTTCTGCCTGTAAATCTTGGTATTTATTACTTTCTGACTCTTTGTACATAAGACACTGTAATCAATGGGTGTAGTAATTTCAGTGGTCAGTGCTACTATTATCTTCTTTTCATGGAGCACTATATCTGGTTTTCTCACATCTATTTTGAACTATTGATAATGGGTGATCCCATATGATATACACTTCATCATTCTCTGTAATGCTTTATGGCCATTGTTTCAAATGTTTCGCAGCTACTTCTATATTGTAATGTTTTCACAATCCCCAATGCAATAGTCTTGCCACATTAATATGCCTTTCAGTATACAGGCTATCTGCCATTAGTGTATCACACCCAGCAACAAGATGTGCAACTGTTTCCAATTCTGTTTTACAGAATCTGCATTTGTCTGTTTCTACCACACATTCAATGGATTTTGTAAACCAGTGTGCACATAGTCCACTATCCTGGACCACCAATATTAACCTTTTATCTTTTGGCTTAAATTCACTTCTCCTTAACCATTCCTGTGTCAGATCCTGATTGACATAAGGTTGTTCTGGGAGTTTCATGTAATTGCAACTATATTTATGCCTTTTCCAGATTTATTGCCTTCTCCTGGCACACTCGGTTGCTGCCTGATTTTTGTCTACTTCTGGTTTGATTTCCATTCCTGCTTGACGCAGATATGCTTCTGCTAAACCAGGTAGGGAAGTCATCTTAGACTTCTCCTCATATTTTTGTTGTACCTATTATGTTTGGACCTGGTGAATCAGCAGATATGTATGCAGTTCTCCAATTGCAGATTAATACATGTAATCAAGTTTGAGGCAGCCCATATCTCCTTCAGAACAAGGAATGTGTAATCTTGGCAAACACTGATTTTTATATATCATTTGATAAGCATGAAACATTTTTCTCGTTTTCTTGTCCAACTGATCCAATGGCTTTTGGGGCCAATCGATCACCCCAAAACTAAAAGTTACAACAGGAACAGCAAATTGGTTTATAGCTTGCACTTTGTTCCTAGATATCAGAGCTATTTTCAGTATTAATTTTAGTCTTCCAAAATTTTCCTTACTGAGTTTTGTTCACATTTGTTCATGTTTTTTGTCAATCCTTCATCCATTCCCAAACATTTATACACCCTATCCTGTTCAATTTCCTTTCAATCACATTCCTGTCACAGACAGACATTTTCTTGGTGCTGCAGCTTTCCTGCTTTAAATGTTGCTTTGCACATTTATCATGATGCAATGACATTTTATATCATCTGAGAAAGTTTTAACAACTTGCAGTTGTGCTTACTGCTTCTCATCTGATGAACTATACAAATTAAAATCATCCACAAAAAGATAAGTCTATACTTGGTTGTTTTCTGTGAGCCAAATGTTAATCATGACCTAATATTTATTTATTTTTTATTTTTTTATTTATTTTACATTTGTTAACCGGGGGTGTCTGACTGAGCCGAAAAGGCCCTTTTTCAGCAGAGGCCCGGGGAGAAAAGCTCCACAAAGAAAAATTACAGACACATTTAGTTATTTAGACATGATCAGTATACACACAAATTACAAGAGACATGTTTTTACAGTGGTATGCAGCACAAACAGTTACAGTGGAGAGAACAATCAAAAAATATTAATTTTAAAAATAAAGGTAAGTAATAGATTTGTGGTGTACGGCTGAACTTTGGAATGTAGGTAGAATACATACATAGTACACAGGTACAGTACATACATTGTAGATTAGCCAGTGTTTGTGAGTAAGATTGAAAAACTATTATCAATTGCTCTAGATTTAGTATGTATATGTTATCCGCTTTCACTAGCCTGGGGAGCAATCATGGCACTGCCAACTTTGCTTGAGATGTTGCCTGATGAGGTCTTTAAAGGAGGCTTTGGATGATGTGTTTTGAATGCTAGTAGGGACAGAGTTCCATTTTTTAGCCACCGAACTACTATATAGTGCATCTCCAAAGCCATTGTAGCTGTTGGTGACTTCTAGTAGTAGTTTGCTTGATGATCTAAGAGGCCTTTTGGCTGAGTGATGTTGTACTAGGTTTTTGAGGGCAGAACACTTATTGGGGAGGTAATAGATAGAATGACAGAGGCAGAGCTGATTGTAGGTTAGGAGGTTGGGCAGTTCAAGCCAGTGGAGCTGTCTCAAAGCAGTACAGTGATGAGTTCTATATGAGCAATTTGCAGCAAAGCGGGCAATTCTGTTATAGCAAGCTTCCATGTTGCTTAGTTCAGTTTTGTTGAGATTAGTCAGAATGGGAGATGCATAGAGTAGGGTGGATAGAAGTTGGGAGCGAGCAATGGCTGATTTTGTGTTGTTGGTAAGAAATGGTTTGATACGGTAGAGTGACCCCAGTTTGGCATGTACTTTTTTAATAGTTAAGTTCAGATGACTATCAAATTTTAGGTGGGAGTCTATGGTTATTCCTAATAGCTTAGCCTGTGCCACTGGAGATATTGGAGTAGCATTTGTGGAGTAGATAGTGAATTGACTGTTAGTGTTTTTGTTAAAACTGGTTATAATCATAAGCTGAGTTTTCTTTGGATTGAGGATAAGTTGGGCTTTGGTAAGGTAGTTTTCAACGTCAGAGAATGCTAGTTGAGTTTGCAGGAGGGTGGGAATGTTTTGTGCAGCACAGATTAAGGTAGTGTCATCTGCATACTGAATTATAGATGCATGCTGTGTGGAGGTGTGGAGGTCATTTGTGAAGACTGTGAATAGTAGTGGTCCTAAGATAGAACACTGTGGGACTCCTATAGTTATGGGCAGCTGAGGCGAGAGAGAATTTTCCCATTTCACAGCTTGGTATCTGTCAGTTAAGTAGCTTTGGAACCAGGTAAGAGTGGAATTAGATAGATGATATTGGTTTAGTTTGTTTAGCAGGATTTGGTGTGAGACTGTGTCAAATGCTTTGGACATATCCAAAAAAAGAGTTGACACTTGCAGGCCTTCATTTTTGAGATGGTTTACTGTGTCTGAAGCAGAGGAGAGCTGTAGTGGTACTATGGGCAGGTCTGAAACCATGCTGAGTAGGTGACAGGATGTTGCAGTCTAGGAGATAGTTTAGCATCTGGGTATGGATGCATTTTTCTAGGATTTTGGCCAGGGGGGAGAGTAAAGCAATGGGTCTGTAGTTAAGTTCAGTGGAGGTCCTGCCTTTATGTATGGGTGTAACATAGGATATTTTCCAGAGTTTGGGCACATAGTTTTCAACAATTGATCTGTTTATGAGAGTGGAGACTGGGATAGCAATAGCATCTGCTGTGAGTTTCAAGAAATAGCTGGGGAGTAGGTTGGCTGCTGTTGATGAGGTTTTTAGTTTGGAGAGCATGCTTTTGATTGAAGTGGTGGAAACTGTTTTGAGGGTAAAGCTTGTATTAGTGTTATTTGTGTTGGGGGGATAGTGAGGAAGGAACTGTCCTGTGATACTAAGGATAGAATTGAGTTCACAAAGTGGGAGTTGAATTGTGTTTCGATGGGAACTTTAGTGTCAGGGTGGTTGGTTTGGGGGTAGCCTTTTGGGTGGATTTTAGTAGCTGGTTTACATTTTTCCAAAATTTTTGCGGGTTGTGTTGGTATTTAGTTTGTAATGTTGTGTAGTAGGATTTTTTGTCCAGCCTAATGCATTTTTTTGCATGGTTGCGCAGTTCTTGGTACTTAGTTAGGCTTTGGTTTCTTTGTTTTTTTTATAGTAATGCCAGGCAGTGTCTCTGGACTTGAGGATTTGTTTGGTTTCTTTACTGAGCCAGGGGTTTGTAGAGGTTTTAACCTTGATTTTGCGCAATGGAGCGACAGTGTCTAGGTGTTGTAGAAATGTTTTGTTGAAATATGCTACAGCCTGGTCAAGTGGGAGGGTTTTTAGGGGGGGTCCAGTCACAGTTACACAGTAAAGTGTTGAGGACCTCAGGAGAGAATTTTTTGTGTTTCTAGTGGATATATAGTTAGTGGTTTTGCATATGCTTATTCTACTACGTATAAAGTATATTATGTTGTGGTCACTTAAGGTGTCTGGGAGACTGCCTGTGTGAGGGTACAATGTGGGGTTGCTAGTTAGGACCCAGTCAAGGATGGATTCCCTTTTAGATTTTTTATCACACCTAGCTGGAATTTGGACTAGCTGCTGGTAGCCATGGAGATTTATTAGATTACTTGGTGGTTCTGATATACAGGTGAACCAATCTAGGTTGAAGTCCCCCAGAATAAGGGTTTCTTGTGAGTATGTGGAAGAACACCAGGATAAGAAGTCTTGAAAGGCTAGCAGGTGTATTACCAGGTGGAATATAGATCACAATTGTGGTGATGACCTTTTTAGGGTGAAGTTGTGAGATAAGTATGTCCCAATTATTGGGGGAGGGGTAGGCGTTTGGTAATTGATGGACAGTTGAGATGGACTTGTAGAGTAAGGCAGTTCCACCCCCTTTACGAAGTGGTCTGTCTTGTCTAATGATATTGTAGCCGGTAGGGAGAACGTCTGAGTTAGCTATGTTTTTATTTAGCTAGGTTTCTGTTAAAGCAACTATGTCTGGGGAGTAGTGTGCTATTGTGGCCTGGAGTTCAGGTATTTTATTTTTGATACTTCTAATATTAATATTTAGCATTAAAAGATGGTTGGTTTTGCTGCTGTTGTTGATTTGCCCAGGGATGAAGAAAGTGGGGGTGTTATGTTCTGACATTTGTGTTGGAGCAGTTTGTGTTGGGCAGGATGGATTTGGGCCTGAGTTGGGGTGGATATCCCCACTTATGGTGAGCCTGGAGTTAAAATGGTTATACAGATGTTGGAGTTTGGTGAGGAGTGTGAGAAAGTATTGTGTTTTTTTGGAGTAGGAATGAGAGCATATGTGTTTAGTTCTGAATTGGTCCTTTATGTAGTTCTTGAATAAGTGTGGGCAGATATTATTATAATGTGTGGTGTCTGTGTATGAGAGTGCATAATGCAGTGTTGTGCTACTAAGTTTAGGGATATTGCTAGAGTTATAACTTGTGGTGGTGTAAAGAATTATGAGAAGACAGACTAGATTTAGTTGAGTGATAGTCATGGTTATAACGTTTATGTTGTTTTTAGGTGGGGGGTCTGAATAGGAATTATAGGGTTGCACTATATGTGGATGGGGAAGTAGTGTGGGTGATGCAAAAAATGCCTAGTGGGAATGAGAGTGATTGGGAGTATTTTGTATGGAGCAAGTTGGTGTGGTTTAATGTGATATGACTTGAGGAGCTGTGATTGGTGGAGGTGATGTGAGGGTGAGCTGTGGGTGTGGCTATGATTACTATAAATGTAGAGGTAGTGGGGTCGGGAGGGAATAGGGGGGGCAGAGCAGGGGAGCGGAGAGAGCCCGAGCATTAGCGAGGGCGAACTGAGCGGGGCAGAGCCAGAGCCAACCAAGGCAAGAGCAAAAAGTAAGTATTACTTTACAAATCTGAACACTTTTAAAATAAATTCCTGAGGTCTAATGGCTTACCGGCTAGCAGAATGTAATTGCTGAAGAGCACTTGTGTCCTGTTAGTAGACAGCTTAATTGGTTAAGGACAAGACAAAACAGCAGCAGTGACAGAGTCAACCTGGAACATATCCCTTTGAAATTTTATCCCTGGGATAATATGTCCTTTATCATGGGTTAGCTGCAAAGTGGATTGCCACTGTTTCATGGTTACTGTAATGTAATTGATCAATGTAGGGTACATCTTCTATACCTGTAAGCACCTTTATCCTTGAATGTGGGATGCTGTCAAAAACTTCTTTGTAATATAGCCATGCCATACTTAGATTATTCCCCTTTTTAAAATTCTCCATTATGACTTTATTTATCAACAAATAATCTTTTGTTCCATATGACTTTCTTTTATTACCGTTTTGTTCTATTGTCGTGATTGAGTTTTTTTCTAAGCGACTATAAGATCTGTCCACATCAATTCCACTACAGTAAACTCTCAGTTAACTGGAACTCAAGCAACTGGCACTCTCAAGCAACCAGCAAAAAAAAAAATAAATAAATAAATAAAAAAAATACAGTACAATTTCCATGTGTTGCACTTTCTGTCCCACCCCTGCAGAAACATATCTTAATGGTTTGAGTTTTAAAAAGGAAAACAGGAATAAATTCCCTCTCTCCCCACCCTGAGAACAAGTCAAACCAAATAAAAAGTACAGGGTACAGTATTAGTCAGGCTTGTTTTTAATAGTAACTCTCAAGCCACCAGAAACTACAGTTATCCAGCATCTACCAATTCCCATGAGTGCTGGTTGACTGAGAGTTTACTGTATATAGTTTAAATATCATCTGAAGGTAAGTTATTGCTCTACAGTTTTTAGGATAGCTTGCAGGTTCACTCTTAAGAAGGAGTACATTTTTTCCTATTGTTAACCAGGATGGTGTTTGTTTGGGATGCACATATACTGTAACTAGTTCTTACTCAGGGTAAATGTTCATGATAAGATGTTAATACTTTTAATCAGAAGTTAGGTAGTGCATTTGAGCTTTGAGTTTTGCACTTAAGAGCTTCTCTTAATTGTTTCAATTTTTCTGGCCATTACTTCAGCCCATATCATATCATATCCTGTACATTTGAACTTCTTACAGTTTCTTTTACGTCTTCTCTCTATTCACCATCTTTGTTATGCTCTAAAGTTCCTTAATAGACAATTCTCCAAAATGTCTATTTCTTCTTATTATTTTGGGGGTGAACCTTTTTGGGTCAGCAATGAATTGCTTATTTTGTACTTTTCCTTTATATTTACCTGCATTTTCTGAGTTTTTTTCCTACCTGTGCTGATATCTTTAATTTATTATTTGCACTAGTGTATGATAGATTCTGGTCTGTTCTGATACTGTGTGTTGCTTTTATCACATCTATCTTTCTAAGTATTTTTGTTGATCTGTTCCTTCCTCTGTACTCTTCTATCAGTGACACTTCTTGTCTTAATTGCTTTATAGTTTTCTCTATTCACTGCTTTCATGATGGCATTTGATTTATTCCCTTCTTTTTCTTTATTGTTCTGTGTTTGTTTGGTAACATGTTTTGGTTTTAATTTAGCTGTGTGGTAATATATCCTATTTACTTCCTTTATATCATATGAATTTTTGTTAAAAGTCTTGATTATTGTGTTCATCTGTTTTATCAGACTTCTAACATTTCGGGCCTTATTTATTTTCTGTAATCTATTTCTCTCATTGATCTTACTATGTCTATCAATCTCTCTTATTTTCATCTAAACTAAGAACACATTCTTTGTTCTCTGTTTCCTGCAGACATTCTACAGAAAGTTCCAGAACATCTTCCTGTGACATATTCTCTTCAGCTGCATCCTGTGTCATCCATTGCTATTTCATATAGGAACTCTCTGGCCTATCACTCCACAAATTGACTGTATGAGAGTTGCCACTGTTTCCTGCTCCTTCCCTTACTGTGTAACATCAACTGAAGTTTTGTACTGGTTTCCTACTGTAGGATCCAGTTATGTGGCAAATGATGAGATGTTTCCTGTTCTACCTGTTTCTCTTTAATTTGGGGACTTATTGTTCCATCATGCTGTGATGTTACCTGAGATGGATTTTCTATATTAAATCATTCACTTTGCAGGTAATCCATAACTTCAGTTTCTGTTTCTTTAATGTCTCCATCACTAATCCTCTTTTCTACTTTACTCATTTCTTTTTTTATTATTTGCATTGTGAAATTTTCCATCAATATGCCTTTGCCTGTATTTCTCTCCAAGTTACCTTTGGTGCTGCTTTTTTGTATTGATTAGTTTTGCTTTCTCCTTTGCATAAATATACTGCACCATATTAAATCTTTTTTCTTTCCAATGTCCATATTTCTTTCTCAGATGTTTCCAACTCAAAATGTTTCTCCAAATCCTTTACTGTGCAGGTATTCCATAACTTTAGCTTCTGTCTTATGTTCTATGTTCCCCTTTGTGATCTTATTTTCTGTATTGTGAAATGTTCCATATCTGGGTGCCTTTCCATGTATTTTAATTGCAATGCCTTTGGAGCAGCATTTTTGTATTGATTAGTTAGGCTTTCTCATTGCATAAATATTGCACCATATCAGGTCTCTTTTTCTTTCCCATATATTCCCATGTCCTCCTTTCCTTTTAATACCTTTAAAAAATCTCTAGGTTTTGATCTTTATATTTTTACACTTTCTCTGTCATTTCTTTTTCCCACTTTCTCTGTCACTTCTTTTTCCAAGTGGCTCAAAGTTTCTTTGTCTATATATTTTTTTGTCACGGATCTGTTATATTAATGAATATAGATGTGCACTTGAAGCTTTTGACAGTTTTTCTTGTGCAAGTGTTTTTCTCTCTTTATTTTTTTGAATATCTTCTATCTGGAAATTCTGGACTTCTTGCATAATTGTAACAATACATACTTTCTTCCTTATTCTCAGCAGTCCACTCTATCATCTTTAGGGCTCTTTTTTGGCCTGTTAGTTTGTGTTTTTTTGTGGACTACTACTTTCTTCTACGTGGGGGAGGGGGAGCATCCTCCCTTGACCCTGGCCTAGCCACATTGTTGCAATGATTCTGTGACTTGAAGATTCTATACTATCATTTTTTCTAGTCCTGGCACCAGTACACATGCCAGGATTTGGGCACTTTTTTTCTGGGACTTGTGCACCCAGCTGTCTTTTTTGTTTTATTATACCTCTGTCCATGATATATGCTATATAAAATCAAGTCTATATATCAGTGTCATCTTAGTAAGAGTTTGTGAAAACCGGGTCCACCCTGTGAAAGTGCTCACCAACACTTGCGGATGAATTCAGTTCCAGCAATACAACTTCCTTTTTCTTGCTGAAGGGGTTATGTTAAAGGAGTTTTGGTAGATGATTTCTATATTTCCTGCCTGCTTATTTTCTGTGTGCAAATCAAGTTTGAGTGATTTCATTGTCACCTAGATCCTTTTTTAACCAGGTTTCTGTCGTTGTGATTATATCTGGGTAATAGGTGGTTATAAATGGATGTGAACATACTTCTATTGTTCATACTTGGGATGAGGAGATTGGATTTGGTTGGTGAAAGTAGTTGTGCTATTTTGAAGTGGTTTATTAGTAGGAGTGGTCTGATATTTTGCAGTGCATGGGTTTGGGTGAATCTTTCTTCTTTTCTTGGTAGACATATTATGAATTAAAGTATAAAGCCAGATGCATTGAAGTTTTACTTTTAGTGGCAGTCCTTTGGTGACATAGTCTGTCCTCTGTTACCTATTGTTGAAAGATCTAAAGCTTGTTTGGTAAAGGCTGGTCGATGCGATGAGACAGAGGCAGGGTAAATGATTAAGTATGGTTGGTTGATGTGATATTTTTGTGTGGTGGGATGATAAATCTGGTTTGGAGGGAAAGAATGATAAGGAGTTAGATGTAGACTTTATCAACTGAAAGAAGGTAGTAGGAGTGGTTTTAGTTATAAAATGGAAACCTGCTTATTCGGTAGAGTGACTAATTAGCTAAGTACAGTTATTGGTTAATTTCATTTGAGTGGAATTTGGAGAGTTTAAATCCATAGTAGGAAGGGCGGGTAGAAAATGGTCAAAAAGTACACAGATCAACAAGACAAATGAAAACATGAGTTGAAAAAGAAAGAAATTCACATCAGGACACATTGAGTGGGGCAGCAGAGGTAGCCGAGTAAGCTAAGACTGGGAACTAACAGCAGAATAAGTATTTTTGTAGATGTGGTGCATCTCACTTTTCAATACAATGTTGTGTCAGAGTAGCTATATGGAAAGCCTTAATTCACTTAAAGTTGTGGTAGTGTAGCTATTAATATCATGTTTTTAAACAGTCTGTAGCTGAGGTGGGGCACAGTCCAAAGTTTTTCATAGTGGAGAAGCAGGAAGATTTGGGTATCTTAAGGACTAGGTGAATCCACTTGTACAACTTAGTCCTTTCGCTTTTCACTGCATACAATTACAGGGCAGAAAGGGGAAAAAACAGAGTGGAGGAGGAGATGGAAGGAGTGGGGGGGGTAATGAAGAACAGATGATTCATGGGGAGGACAGTCATCCATGTTAAATTAGTAGAAGTACTATTTTAAATTGTGTCCCTGATTTATTTCTGGATTTGTGCATGATTCTGGAGGTAAGAGGTTGAGAGTTATGGCAGGGTGTATTGAAAAATCCAAAATTCAAGTGGCCAGTCAGGGAAAGATTGGGTCAAAAAGGTAAGCAACATGTTTGATAATCTTAGCAAGGGCAGGAAAAAAAGTCATCTGCCCATATTGGAAACTTAGAATACATTTTTTGTACTATATAAAAATGAAATATGCAGCCCCTGCATATGTATGCATATACACAGCTGATGCATTTATATTTTAGATGACATAAGAACCTGACACCTTCATCTAAAATCTTCATCTGGGCAGGTGTTTGGTGAACTCCTGCTTAAACAACAACAGGAGCAGAAATAACAAAAACTGATCTCACTAAAAGCATCCTTTCAGTCAGATGGATGGATGAGTGTGGTCATGAAAGAAAATATGACCCCATATGTATGTGATGGCCTTCATTTTTCTTGGACATAACTAGGTTTTTTTTCCAAAGAAAAGTTTAAATGGTGATAACATTATTAAAATTTAAACCAGTGAAAAAAGGTATCAGAAAGACTAAGGGGAAGACAGAAGTAACAGAAAAAGCATTAAATGGAATACAAAAGCAATCCTTCATTAGCTACAAGATTACATGAGGCACAATGGTTTTTGTCTGAAATGGTAGTGAATTAAGTTCAGAGAATGACAGTTAGATGGCCAAATCATGATAGTACAGAATGACAGCCAGTATACCCTACTATACTTTGCAGGGAGAGGAACAGAAAAGATCCTTGGCAAGTTTCTAAGCATATCAGAGTCTTAACACTTTGCCTTCATAAGCAGTGAATACAGTACGGTGCCAAAATTGGGAGGGTAACAGTAACACATTAGGTTACATACCCATTAAATGCCACAGTCTGCAAGGAAGGACACAAAGGACAGAAATATCCATGTTGTGCATAATAGCCGAGTCAACCATACCTCTGAAGTGCAGCTCAATATGAGGAACATTCCTCATTTGGATCTTAAAAAGTTCATGTTTCTCAAAGTTCCTAATTGAAAGTGCCAAAAATTCAGTGTTACCAATTCTTAACTGATATCCATGATAAATAGGAGTAAATCATATTGATTCATAAAAAACTTTTTTATGAGTAAATAGCACATTTTAAGCATCATAAGAACTTTGTTAGCATGCTGTCAGTATGTGTGCCACATCTTGCCCCTCTGTTCCACAATATGGGAGGTAGTGCTCCTCTTTTTGGTGATGGATGGTTGAGAACTATGGAGTAACATCACAGAGGAAATGTTTTCAACCAGAGTCATAAACCATCACAAAAAGGCTCCTTCCTCCTGAATAGAAACACCTCTGCAATAAAAGACTACATTGGACTCTGCTGGGTAGCACATACAAGCACTGCTTTGAATAGGTCACTCTTGAACACCTGGACATCAGACAATGGTGACCCTGAAAAATGATACTTAGAGTTATGAAAAGTAAGTCCATAGAAAAGCTAGAAAAACAATGAGAAGTATAAGTCAAAGAACAAAGAATAAAAACAATTAATAAGCGGACATGATTATACACGTACAAAGATAAATAACAGTAGGCCATATGCATTCATGTAATGTCCAAGAAATAATCAAGCCCTAAAAATAATAAAGATGGTAGCAAACCCCATAGCTTTGTTGATTGCAGTATTGCAGGTAGTGTCTAGTAATCTCAGGTTGCAGAATATAAGGTATACAATTTTAAGGCTACTGAGCTAGCAACAATGATTTACATGTCCTGCAGTGTATAGTTCTCCTACAGAATTCACTTGGAATATAGACCTTATGGAATCTAAACTATGTCATTATGGTCTAAGTGTTATTTAGTAAGCTTTGTAGTATGAAGTGGTGTCAGATAATGAAGAATGTTTATTAGTAGTGATGAAATACACCTGCATATGTAAAGAATTATATCTGCATTCAATACTTTTCTTGAACAAACAGAATTGTAAACTTCAGTAAAAATATGGCAAAACTCCACCCTCTTGAAATTATTTTGCTATAAGAAAACCTGAATGAAAACCAGAAACTCTGAGTCCATAATTTGATTAATTCATCTTGGCAAGTAGTTAGCTGAAAAGTCTTTGTCCAGCATGTTTCGTAGTTTCATAGTTAAGTAATAGGCTAGTTGCCCTTGCAGGCCATTTTAAGCCTAACCAATTTCCCATGTTTTGCTTGAGTTAACCTATCCTATTTGACTACAGATCAGCCTTAGATTTGGTTAGAGATTTCTTTCAAGGAGAGAAGCCATGAAAGTCTTACTTTTCTTGAAGAAGAAAAAGACAAAATAGCAGGTATTACATAAAATTTATTAGCAATTCCAGTCAGTCCAAATTATTTAGACATTTAATCTTTATAACAGGGTAAGGTTCTGCATAGATTATAGGCACTACTAAGAGTAAACCACACTTGAGGCAGAGTTCTTAAGTTCAGTACATGTTATTTGCTGTGACACATTGGCAAACAAAACCAGTCTTTACTTTTTAGCAAGGAAAGACAAAGTCTTATACTTGGCCAACTTTCCTCCTCCATTAAAAATATTTTTAACAATCTCTGGTAACATCCAAGTACTTCCCTTGGGCCTTCTGATATTCTCAGCACTGTGGTCTCTTCCATAAATCATAAGTCAGTGACTATAAAGAGATTTTGCAACTGGTAAAATTCCCCCTTTGTAACGGGAGACAATCATTTATGACCTGCTAGGCATCGGCATTCACTTTTAATACCTTTGCAGCAGGTATTTCCAGTCAGCAGACTTTTGAACCCAAGATGGGCTACATTTTTTGATATTATGAGTATGATTCACAAAAGCTTCCAATGTTTTTTCATTACAAAGGGACAGAGAAAGTTATTTAAAATTCTAGTGTTAATTTTCTCCATCCTCCGTCCTCAAAAAATATGGTTATGTGCTTATTTCATGACAAGTTTACTAAAATGTTTTAGAACTAACAGATGGTCTAGCTATTTTCTCTCTGTCCTTATTCACCTGCATAGGAACTCCTTTTTCAACTAAAAATATGGACATATGATGGATCCACCCTGCTTGTGGCCTCTCTTTCTTCTCTGGCTATATTTTTCTGGCTCTGATTAATGAGCCATTCTTGTCTTGTGCTTACATAAACATTTCATTATTTATCTGTGAACCTGTCAAGTCAGGAAGACTTTAAGTACAGTGATGTGAGGTGGAAGGCATAGTCTCTTCATGTAAGAATGCAGATATAGGTCTTTCTTCTACTCCTATATTTTTCAGTTGCAGAAGGCAATCAATACCCTTATTTTTCTTCTGCTTTTGTATTTCCTTAACTTTTACCTCAGTAACTTAACATATCTTTCTAGAAGTACCTGTTCCTGAGACACTTGTTTCAGACTATTCCTCTTTTTTAACTTTGCAGCAGAAAACCTAAGATTATGTTAAGATCACCTTTCTTCTCTTTTCTAGTGGGTTACTATGAGACACCCCTTTATTTCTCTACACAGGCATATTTTACTACTTTAGTGACTAGAATCATTTGACAAGGTTCCACATTAAATATTATGTTTTTTCCCAATGGCATAACATTCACATTTGTTTTGTTAGCTTTGCTAAAAACATATTTTTATATCCACTTTTACTAATTAAATAATGTTTAGCAATATGCCCCTTCTTCCCACATTTAAAACAAATTTATTTTACATGTTAACATTTTTTGGCTGGTGCAGGTAACTACTCATTTCTGGTTGCACATTTAGTTGGCTCAGTTCTAAACAAGACTTCATTAGCTAACAATCTTTTAATTAACACAATCAACCGGCAAACACCAAGTAATTCTGAAAAGCCCATTTCCATAAATTACTTGAGAGTGACCTCATGTGTCAACCACTAATATAGCTATTATTTTGGTTTTGCTCTTTTCTTAAGGTGGTTTTAGTCATATATTTATAACATGTTCTAAATTATACATTTGAGCTGTTACATTTTGTTTGTGTTTAATGTCCAGTTATGAAATTTTATAGTTTGAGTTTCATAAGATATGCAAGCCTTTGCAAGTAGTTCTTGTTTTAATTTGGTATAGTACAAAAAGACTGGGCCTTCCATTCCCAAGTAAGTGTTAATCATCTCCCTGTTAATTGGGAGGACAAACTCTTGTCCCAGTCAGTCTGCCACCATTTCTGTTGGTTTGCATACCTCTCAAAATGAGATGTCTCAGTGTTGTCATCCTTGTTGATTTTTTCAGTGGTTGGTGGCTTTTAAAGTGGTTTGTTCAGATAGAAATAAATGTATCTGCTCTTGGGGGGAACCAGTTGTCTGTCAGTAATTTTACTCCTCCTGTGAAAGGTCATAGGTACTTACCTAGAATATTGATTGGCAAAGATCTTAAGAAGCCTAGTGTTGCATTCCCATGGTAGATTTTAGCCCTTATGTTTTGTGTATGAATAGACCAGAGGTATACAAATCAAAGATACATTAGAAAATTAGCTTGTTGCCACAGGACTATATAAGGATTGTTTTGATCTAAAGTATAATATCCACAAACTTATTGCATTCAGGACTGCATCAGGGTTCTGTAAATTGTACCATACACAATCATTTCCATTTTGGGTAAAGCAAATGGATGATATTGCACTCATACACAACACATGTTTCTTTCTTCTTCATTTGGGAAGCAAGCCTCTCTATGTTCTTGCATGCAGAAACAAGTCTTAAATATGAGTGTGACCTAATCCTTACAAATGTAGCATATTCATATAATATTCTCCTAGAATCTTGTTCCCTGGCTAAGCCAAATCAGTTAGACAGCGGTGTAGCAGTTAGTGTTGTTGCCTCCGGTTTGATTCTTGGCTGGGGAGCCTTCTCTGTGGAGTCTGCATGTCCTCCCTGCATTTGCATGGGTTTCCTCCAGGTGATCCAGTTTCCTCCCCCATTCCAAAGGCATGCTTCTGGACCATTTCTCCCCAGGTCTCCACTGAAAATGGGCTCTGTCCCAGTTGGACTTTTCCGGTTAACAAATGTTAAAAATAAAAATAAATAGTGACCTTTGCCTTCAAAATCTGTAAGCATACTGAAACCAATATTTCAAAATTCAAGAACGTCAAATGTACCAAATCTTGAAATTCTATGACAAGGTTTCAAAATTCAGTTTTAGTAGCATCATCCAGATTAAGTTAGCATCTGCTGCTAAGGACAATTACAAGTCCTTCTTTAGCTGTGTCAGGAAACTAAGACGTAGTAACACCCAATGTTGGCCTGAAATTATTCATAATGACACCACCTACTCCAATCCTCTAGACGTAGACGTTGCCAACATACTAGGAAACAAAGTCAGTGTGAATTTAACTCCAGGGATGACTATCCAAAACCCACTTATCCCCGAGTCTGTCAGATCCTCCATCATCACTAAAGAATGTGTACTTAAGGTGCTCTCCAAGACTGAAAATGCATCCACAATGGGATTGCGGTGCATCCTGGTCTGAATCTGAACTACTCATCTCCCACCAGGAATCTAAATCTTCATCAACAAATAAATATAACAGTGTGGAGACAGGGAGTTTCAGTATACAATGCCTTCCCCACCTCTGTAACAGACACCTACTGAAAATTAAACAGTCTGATGCTTTATCTTCCTTCAGATGGGGACTAGATTATTGGATGGACATTCACAAATTCACTTTAGCATGACTGGCTTTGCCATCCTTGATAATGGAGATACTTTCTTAGGGTGGACACTGTCAAGGTGTAAATGACTACAAGACTCCGCTTTCTTTATTTCCTACTATGCTATGATTCTATACGTGCAGTTGCAGGTTACAATATACATTCTCCACCAATGGAGTGGGTGAAACACACTGGAGGAAGAATTTTTATGTTTAATGGACTATATTTGCAGTGACAGATATGCAAATGAAACCAAGCAGTATTTATTAACAAAATGCAAAATAAATAAATAAATCAAATAAAGGATTTTTTTACAAGTGGAGTGAATACTCATGTGAGAGGAAATTTAATTGTTAGGGACAGTGAGACATTTGTGTTGCTGGTGACTAATGCAAGATGCCTAAAGAAAAAAAAAATGATGAACTGTCTTTAGTTTTGAATAATAAATGAATGGATATAGGTGTCATCACTAAAAACATGGGATATCTCATTTAATGTCTCATTGAAAGTTGTAAGCTATGCTTCTTTTCAGAATTTTACGAATGAAACAAGACAAGGTGGGTTTTAATTTATGTAAAAATTGAAATAAGGCACATGTAAGCTATATTAGTGATACAGAAGAGAGAATTTTGGTTTCAGTACTGTGTAGAAATAAGGAGATATCAGTAAATGGATATCTTATGCTCTCTATAAAATAATTATGGAGATAAGATTGTGGATAAAATTGACAAAATCAATTAAAGATGAGATTATCTCTGATACAGTGGTACCTAAACATCTCTAGCATTGACTGTGACTTAAAGAAATGCAAAACTAACATAGAAAACATGGTTTTATCTAAAATACATGAAACTGGTGTGATTGAGTGTGCACAGTGTCCAGCTAGGGATGATAATATCCTATATGTTGTCTTGGTTCCCAGGTAGGTTATGATATCAGATGCGGTGGTAAAAGAGTCATTAGTTTCCATTAGGTTTTGGACCATAGTATAGTTATGTGTAATCTGCACTATACAATAGGTAACTATTTGAAATATTCAGACCAGCTTTAGCAAGTCCTGTAATACTTGCGAATGAACGGCCAAAAAAAGATCATTACATATACTACGTCTGAGATGGACATTCCTGTGAATATTCCCTTTTCTCTGAGATATGGCAATTTCAGAGTTAGTATATCTAAGTTTTAAGAAGAGCTATATTGGACATTCGCACTTCTGTATTTTCAATATTTGATTTCAAGATGTCAGCACTCAGCATTATAAATACTAATAATTCAATGGGAAGGCTGCACAATACAGAAAAATAATGAGTGCACCTCACAGGGAAAAATGATAAAGCTGATTATATAGTTCTTAATGAGTATATTAACAACTGGAACCAGAAAGATGAATGAACAGGCAAAACTATTGAGGAGATTTGGAACTTAATCTATGAAAATAAATATTTACACCCATAGATATTTTATTTATTTATTTACATTTGTTATATTTACTACATAGTCTGAGATGTCCATTTTCTGTAAAGAGGCCCCTGGGAGAAAAGCCCATAAATAAACTACTTAACTAAACTACTCAAACCAGAGAACAAAACACAAAAAACTCACAACAAAAACAAAAAACAGATCAACACAAAAAAAACTAACAAATACTATACAGATAAGCTTAAGACAAAAGTTTTAAGTATGTAGTTCACGCTTTAACAGGGCACAAGAAAAATACAGGAGAAAAAAAAAAAATAAGTAGTGGAGGTATATAAAATTAAGGATAGGTCCGAGTGGGAGAATTAATGGTCCGAGGATGGGAAGAAAGTAGAGAAGAGTTACACAGAGTGAAGAAAAAAAAAAAAAAAAAAAAAAAAAAAGCTTTTTTCCAATTAGAATTTTATTGTTTTCACATGATAAAAGTATGATACATAGTTCAATAACAGAACAAGGTATAGTTCAGTCATAATGTGTATACAACAAACCCAAAAATCAAACAACTATATACAATAAGTGCTACAAGATAATTTAAGATGAGATTGATCTATGATATAAAAGTATAAACAATAATTTCAACCAAATGTTTGATTACAAAGACCTTGTTTACCAAAATGAACAAACTAGTTAGTGCAAAGACTTTCTACCATCGTATTATATTCATTCAAAATATGGTTGAGAAGAAGTTTCCAATATTTCTGGTAATAGGAGAGTTTATTGACATTGTTTATAATAAACTTGTGAGAAAATGTATATTTAATAGCCATATTTCTAAATCTGTTCCAGGAAAGCTCCGTACGGTTTAACCAATTTTGTGTTATGTATAGTTTAACTAATGCACATAGAGTAATAGAAATGTGCCATTTTAGCCTAGATAATTTTAAGGCCATAATATGAAGGACAGCAAACTCCCAAGATAATGTTGACTTTTGAAAGCCCATTTTTTCTAGCCTTACCTTAAGAGAGCATCAAAACTAATGTGTATATTTGCAAAACCATAATACATGTATCAGGTTGGCTTTGGGGAAAAGACAGCATGTACAGGATGGTGATATTTTAAAGTCAAATGTATTCAGAACCACTGGAGTGTAGTAAGCATTATTTATCATTAATTGAGTGTATATAAAGCCTTTAAATGGAATCAATTTAATGGTGGAGTCAATAGCTTGAATTTTCTGGTTTTCAGTAAACTCTATGCCTAACTGATCTCAATACCTGGAGTATAGTAAAGACATTTGATACTTAATAGTAATTATTTTATAAGCATTAGAGAATATTTTTTCTTAAAATATAAAGTTTTAAGAATTGCTAAGTGTGTATCTAGGTTTGACTTATTGATTAGTGAGTCTTTAATTATTGTTGATATGCTCTCTCTAATCTGTCTTAACATTATGCTATAACTTTTATTTATGTGTAGTCCTTTTCTTAGTTCTAAACATTTCTCTTTATGCTTGTGTATGTCCCATAGATTGCATTCTTTGATAAGTGGGTATCTATTTAAGTTTAACATGTTATTATTCAACTTGATGTTTGGGTTTAAGTGAATGGGCTGAAGCAAGAGCAAGGATTTACTTAAATTTAAAGATTCTACCAAATTCTGAAACATTCTAATTTTATGTTTTAAGTAATGATGTACCTTAAGTTTCTTACAGTTTGACAAGTTGATGAAAGGAAGGGCCTTATGATTGACATTTATTGCTTTTACATGTTGATATTAATTTTTTATCCATTTTGGAGACCAATCCTCATTTTCAAGACTAAAATCCAAGATTTGAACAATTCTTCTAGAACAAATAATCTTATAATATAGGTGAAAGTCCAGTAAGTTAAGCCCTCCACTTTTTTAGGGTATACTAACTTCATATAACTAATTCTAGTCGATTTAGGATACCAAATACATTTATCCAATTCTTTATTGACATTCTGAAAAAAGTTAAATGGGATAATGATATCTGATGCATTAAATTGGTATAACAACATAGGGAAAATATTCATTTTAATTATTGCTGCCTTAGATAACACTGATAATTTCAGTTGTCTCCACTTCTGCATATTATGTACTATGCTAGGCCATATTTTAAATGTTATTTTGCATCATTGAATGGCAGGTATGTTCAAAAGGCATCCCAAGATATTTAATTGAATATGTTGTCTTAAAGGTGGAAACTGGGAAGTAGTTTTCTTTGTGGCTTAAAGGGTTTATTGGAAAAATATGGGATTTGTCCTGATTAATTTGATAGTTTGAAACTTCTGAAAACATATTCAATGATAAAGTTTATTTAGATCCATACTTGGCTCAAAGTAAAAATTTATGTCAGCAAAAGCTGACATGGTTACCTTGTTATTTAATATGCTCAGAATTGAATGAAACATTTTTGGGGGAGATGCATATACAAGTTAAATAAGGAGACAGTGGACAACCCTGTTTTGTTCCACTTAAGATTTTGATAGGGCTTGATGATTTATTAATATAGAGAGATGTGTGTGAATTTTTATATAGTATCTTTATAATATTAATAAGTTATTTTGGAATATCATAATGGGAAAGGGATAGGAATAGGAAGTCCAAATGAACCCTGTCAAATGCTTTGCATACATCCAATATTAAGGCATATCTTGGATTTCTATCATGTTTAGTAAGTTGGATCATAGAATCCAATGTTAGAGTATTGTCCCAAGTCTGCCTGTTACTCATGTATCCAGATTGCTCAAAAGTTATAATATGAGGTAGAACCTTTTTAAACCTTTCCTCAAGTAGCGAGGATAAGATTTTAATATCAATATTAATTAAAGAAATCAGTTATAAAAGGGTTAGATTTATCTACATTATTTTTTGGAATAAGAATTGTTTTTGAATTATTTAAACATAAATATGTAATACCATGATGTCTAATTTATACCCATAGATAGTTATATTCATGCTAGGTAAGAATTTAAGAATAAACCAAAAACTGTAGCAAGCTTAAACAGTAAATGTGTTTTAAATAAAAAGAGACATACTGGTTTAAAATAAAGAGGGATCCCAGTAGGAAAAATCAAATGTTAAATAAAGACATGGCACTAAAAGCAAGGAAAAGGATTAGGAAGGTTTAGAGGAAGTATGAGATCTCCCTAAGCTCACAGATCTAAGATAATAAAAATCCCTTCTTTTAAATATATAAAATGATGTAGAAAAGGCTTAGGTAAAAAATTATGAATCTTAGCAGAGGAAATAGCAATTGATTTAAATCTCATGATGTGAGTTTAGCAGATTTATTTTTCTGAGCTGGTAAGGGAAATCTAGCATCTTTAGGAACACGTTGCAGCAAGTAACATAGCATGTGACAGTGTAATTCCAATAATAATGAAGGGATGGTAGAGGAACCATTAAATAAAACAGATAAGGAATCCATGCTGCTGATCCTGACAGGATTATTGAACTGCTTCTAAAAGAATATAAAGGCCAGTATACTGGGGATACTAACTTACTTTTCCAACAAAGTTTAACATCAGGAGTGTTTCACACTATTGGAAAGGATCCAAAATACTCCCCATTCATACGTAGGGTATCTCACAGTGTTGATAATTTTTGCCTCATATGCGTGACAAGAAATATTATAGGGAAAGGCTTTGAGTGTGTTTTGATAAGTTTGATGAAAGACACAGAGGAATTTGTTTATTATGATATTCATCATCATGGATTTACTGCAGGAAGGTCCACTATTACAAATGTAATTAGTGTTTACTCAGATGTGGCTAAGGCTCTGGATACTAATTTTTTCATGGATTTTGTTTTTCGTCTGGTGAAGGAGTTTGACACAATACTGCACAAAGCTGTCTTGAAAACCCTGAATAAATGTAATTTAATAAGTATGTGATTAGGTGGACAGCAAATTAGTTAAGTATTATAAAGTTTGGGTTTTATGCAAGGAATAAGATCCAAAGAATATGAACCCAAAAGAGTGGTCTCACAGATCACTTCTGCTTTTCTTTTTGTTCCATGCACTCATGGCCAGCTTTCCTAAGCTGACTAAACACTGCATTGGAAGTTTTTGGATGACAATAAGATCATTGGAATTGTGACATCTGTGAGAGATCACTATGAATTAAAGGGCTACTTAGATTGTGTGAGTGCGCCCTTATAAATGGAGTTGTGTTTAATCATACTGAAAGTGTTTAATCATACTAAAAGTAAATCATACATTTGGGTAAACTGGTAAGTGTGAACAGTATGAGGACATGGGAATTACAATATGTAACAAATTTTAAGTTTGCACAACATGTAAGAAAATATTGCAATATTATTCAGTATATCAAATGATATTTAGAATAATATCCTCAAGAAACGAGAAAGTTACATTTCCAATATACTAATCCATTAATAGCCTGATACTCAAATATTGAACCTTTGCAAAGGGTGCAAAAGTATTTCACAAGGTGAATCAAAAATTAAAAAAAAATATGCAAGAAAGACTTGAAATTATATTTTCAGTATCCTATAAGCAGTATAGATGAGTTCTAATCTGGGTGTTCAAATGCATGAACAAGGAAGTAAAAGGAGTGCATCGGGAAATGTACGCCTAACTCATGAGGAATGTACTAGAAATAATAGTAATATATTAGTTAAATTGTAGGATTTGAAAAGAATGGATAGGCTTTTTTTTTAATTTTAGAGGAGGAAGTAGATGGAATAAGCTGCCTACTGAGAATAGACAGCAACAGAGACTGGAAAGCTCAAAAAGAACTTGGACTTGTATTTTGGAGATATGATATGTTTGCCTAGGTCTACTTGGAAAATGGCCTGTAATGATTTCATTGGAGGTCCTTATACTACTTCTAACATTGTAACATTATGACATTGCAGTCATGACCTAAACCAAATGTACAGAATCAAAGGTGGCTGCAATGAATATAACTGTACACAAGAGGTAGAAAAGAGCTGTTAACTGTTAACTAATCAAAGTACAGGGAAAAATTTAGCAGCAAGAATTTTGATATACTCAATTGTGTAATGATATCAAACAGCTGTATGTGTGGTACACCTGTACCTGCATGGCTAATAGGGTGTACCTTGCCTAGAAATTTTTAAACATACTTACATAAAAACACTCAAATATCAAGGCAAACTGAGAGAGGAAACATATAAGACATGTAAGACACAAGACAAAGGTTATGAATGTTGTTCTAGCTATATTTCCAGTTGCTGTGATGAACAAGGATTCTATTTCACATATTTGGTACCCCAAGAAACAGTCTGATATAATCCAAGTGGGGTTTAAGGGGTGAGACAGAAACTAGACAAAGCTTTTAAGGAATTTGGAATAAAGGGACTCCAGGATCACCTTATACAATTTTTTTTTTGGGGGGGGGGCAGAGGGTGCTATCCTGCAATATCTATATGAAATGTATGGAGGAAAAAAAAAAAGGCCACAAATCACATTGAAACTGGTCACTGATTAATAATATAAAATAAAAATAAAAATTCCAAATGACTGAATGCTTATGCCTTAAACTCAAACAGGCTTCATCAGAGTTATTTGAAATAAAATATAACCGACTTTAAGTACCCTCACTAGCGCAATGTGCAACCAATCACATCGTAACAGTTTATTTAAATTAAATTACCCCTGCTTATTAAAATTTACGGTAAACCTTAACATCATAAATAAAATTACAACTTACATTGTAAACATACCAACAAACAGAAAGAAAGGTAAATAAAAAGAAAGGTATATAAAATGTATATAAAGTATGTATACAAAAATTGAAACGATAAATGTTGAAAAAAGTAAGTTCAATGAATAATTTCTTCAAAGCTAAATAATAATGTTATATCATTGTATTGTAATATACTTACAAGACAAAGCCATGATATAACACATAAGTTTCTCCTTTAAAATTCTACTAGGACACAACTGTTCATCAAATTTGGCAGGTTCTCTGTTTTAATATAGGTACTAATGAAATGTTTTCATTGAGCCCTGGTGAAACATTGGCATTCAACCTCATTTGCCATTTGGCCTCTCACCCCCTACTTCCAATCTAATGTCACCTCCCCTCTCATCAGTTTGAACCTTATCAATCACAAAGAAGATAAATCTTTTGAAATTGACACATTTAGTACTATGTGAATACAACGCATTGTGTGGATCTCGGTTTTTAATGGCCCTAAGATGTTCACTGATTCTGTCCCTAAGTCTACGTACGTTTTTCCAATGTAGAAGGATGCACAAGATACACAAGTGGCAAGACAAACCAGCATAAATGAGTTACAGTTGCATCTCCCTGGGCATTTAATAGAATATCCATAGTCAGCAACAGTAACGTAGGGTCCATTATTGATAAATTTGCAATCACCACATTTCATCATAAGTGATTGTGTCCAATGTTAACCTTACTTTTGGGACACCCTTGTAAAATATTTTTAATATTCTTACTCCTGCTGTTAACAATTTGGGGGTTGTTCTCCAACAAGTCTTTCGTTCCCTCTGCAAAACAAGTGTCCCAGCATCTATTAACAATTGAACATATGCTAGATAACTGGGCATTATAACGTAAAACCATGACATCTGTAGCTCTCTCTCTCACAGTCATTTGTAACTGTGCAGTATCTGTTTTTAAAATGGAGATAAAATAGGTCTTTTCAACATAATCTCCCTTTTTACTTTAATCACCATCTTTAATGGGTACCCCCTCTCAATAAACATACCTATCAGGGTATGTGTTTCCTTAGCAAAATTTGTATCATCTCTTATTAAGTGAGAGAATTGCACAATCTGGCCCTTAATGATGCTTTTCATTTGGTGAGGTAGGTGGAAACTGTTGTAGAGTAACAAATTATTGGAATAGGTCTGCTTTCTGTGGATGTTAGTACTAAGTTCACAGTTTTCCCCACTTTTGGTTAAGTTAATATCCAAAACTTCTATGCCATTAGGGTTCCATTTGCTAGTAAATTTGAGATAATTAGTCATGGAATTTAAATATTCCACAAACTTCTTAGCTTCTTTCTCATTATATTGCCAAAGGATGAAAATATCATCCAAAAAACAATTGTATAGCTTGATTTTGTCTTTGTAATGAGAGTACAAAACAAATTTTCTGTTTCATTCTAAGAGAACAAGGTTGGCAAATATGGCAGCATGTTTAGCCCCCATTACCACACCTGATATCTGATGGAAAATCTCACCCTCGAAAATTAAAAAAATATTTTCAAGTACAACTTCCACAATTTTAGTAAGGAAGACAATTTTCTTTTTCATTTTTCACATAGGAACTTTTCATTAAACTGTCTTGGAACATCTCCAACCCTCCAAGGTGTGGGATCACAGAAAATAAGTTGACTACATCGATGGTCAAAAAAGAATAGTCACACTTTTTTTTTTACAGTTTTTAATCTTTCTAGACACTGCCAGGAGTCTTTTAAGATATGTTCGGTTTCCCTTAACACTGGACTGGCCCATTTGTCAACCCATGCTGCTAGGGGTCTGTCTTTGATCCTCTTGCAGAAACAATGGGCTTGAAAGGTGGGTCCATTATATTTTTGTGAATTTTAGGGACCCCAAACACTATCTGTATTACTGGGTTAATAACCATTAAAAAAAACTCAAGTCTGATTTGATTTATAGACCCCTGGAATAAAGCATTAGTAAGGAAATAGTCAATCCTCATGTATGCTCTATTGACCTCATTTCTGGAAACCCTTGTATAAGTGGAGGAGTCGATGAGTATGTTAAACATTTTAGAGACATAATCTATCTGTGCCATTATGACCAGGCCTCCCCCTTTATCAGGCTTCATAATTCTCTTATTTTTGTCGCTTGCCAAATCACTAAGAACTTTTCTTTCATCAAGTGTTAAATTTCCTGCAATTATAATTGCTCACAGACAATTCTTTTTTTTCTCAAATATTTTTTTTATTTTCAATTAAAATAACATTTACATAATTTTAAATATCATTGTAAACCACTATACACAATATTTACAAAAGCCTGACTTTCATTTATATACACTATATGTTATTAATAATAGAATTAACAGATCAATTATCAGAGATGCAATATTGATTATTGCAGAATGTCCAACAAAGATATAACTTTCTTCCAAGGATTATTTACCAATGACCTGGGATGGATTTGTAGTTCTTTGATTTTTATTTCCATCAATGCAGTTGTCTTCAGTAAAGTGTAGAATTCTTCCAAGGTCGGGGGTGTATTTGAATTCCACCTTCTGGTTATGCACTTCCTAGACATAGTAAGTATTGTCCATAACAAATACATATGTGTCTTATTCAGGTAGGGACCTTCATTTACATTTAGTATTGTCAATATTTTAGTTAAGGTAAAGGATTCATTAAATAAAGCTTTAAAAAATGATTGATTCCATTCCAGTATGATATAATTTTATTACATTCATAAAAATATATTTTTATATATATTTATTTGACTTTTCACACCTCCAGCAAAAAAAATTAGTAGTACTGATCTTTTTAATTCTATCTGGTGTTAAAAATGCTCTATGCAAGTATTTCCAGTTAAATATTTTCCAGTACTGTGTGTTAGAGGTGAAATTAATTGATAGTAAGATGTTATTTTTAATTTCTTCTGTTAACTGCAATGACTGACCTTTTGTTAAGAACTGCTAGTATGATGGTTTGGGAATTGTTTTATATGTTATTAACTCTTTATATAGATTTGAAATGGAATTTTTCTTTTCACAACTATTGTATATAAATTCATACAGAAACTTATTAGATTTGGAATATCTTTAAATGAGGAATTATTAATTAATCTGCATAAATCTTAAGTGTACATTAGAATGCTTTGTAAGGTTAACAAGTCCTGTGTTGGAATATTGCAGTTTTTATCATATGTATATCTAAAATATTTAATTTATTTACACATTGAAACCAGCATAATAATCCATTTTGTTCCCTGGAGGTTATTGTTTCCCTATATATTTTGTGAGGAAAGTTTTTAGTGATGGTAAATGGGGTTAAAAGTTCAAACCAAAGTTTTAGATCTATGTTTGCATTGATAAATTTCCTAAAGGAACTGATGTAATGATTAATCAGTGTTGTTTTAGAAGGTTTTGTTATATTATATTGTATACTTATGCATAGTATGTACCAGGGTTTGATTTGTCTGCTTTTAAAAAATGTTTTAACAGATTAAATTCATTTGTTAATATAGCCGTTGTTAATTCTTTCCAGTTGGCAAAATAATTTGAAATTATCCAGTCTATTGTAGTTTTAAGCACAGATGCTTTTATATATGTTTCTATTTCTGGGAAGTTCAATCCTTCTTGTTTCCAGGGTCTAATGTGATGAGTTAGAGCTACTCTATTCTTTATGTGATACCATAAAAATGTTATTAAACATGAGTTTATTTCTTTAAGAATGCATCTTTCAGGAATTAATTGTATTGCTAATGCTACATATAGTATTTTTGGCAATAAGACCATTTTTATTAATTGCAATCTGTCTTCAAAAGTTAATATAATTTTGTTCCACTTTTCTATATATATTTTTATTGTTTCAGTAATGTTTTTATAATTTATTAATACTGTTTCATTTATATTTTTGTATAACACTATTCCTAAATAATTTAGCATAAGTTCTTGTTTTGCTATGATGGATTTATCTGTAACTTGTAGGTCTTTTTTCTTATTTAAAAATAGAAATTTTGATTTTGATCTATTAAAGTGTAGACCTGAAATCTTATAAAATGTCTCCATTACTTCTTCTAGCTCTCCTAATGACTCTCTGGAGTTTGATAGGGTTAATAAAATATCATCAGCAAAAAGCATTATTTAAGATATGTACTGGTCATATACTTCTATTCCTTTTATTCTTGGATTATTGTGTATTACTTCTGCAAGTATTTCTATAGCCAAAACAAATAAAATAGGAGAAAGGGGGCATCCTTGTTTAGTACCATTCGTTATATGGATAGATTCTGAGGTGAAAGGACCTAATTTAATGTAGGCTAAATTATTAATATATATGTTTTTTAGTAATAAGATTAAGGGAAGAGGAAATTCAAATATGGCTAAAGTTTTAAATAGATACTCCCATTTCAGGGAATCAAAGGCTTTTTCTATGTCTAATCTGATTACAAGTGTTTCTCTATCTTCTTTATTCACAAAATCTATAAGAGTAAGTATCCTTTAAATATTACGTGTGTGCCTGTTATATAAAAATCCAGTTTGATCATTATTGTCTTTAAAAGTGGGATTTTCATTCTGTTAGCAAGGATTGACATAAATAATTTGTAGTCATTATTCAGTAATGATATAGGTCTGTATGAGGTGCAAAGGTCTGATGGTTTATTATCTTTTAGAATTGGTGTTATGGGAGAATATTTCCATGAGGGTGGTATTTTTGCTTCTGACTGGACTTCTAGCAAAGTTTTATGAAAAAGGGAGATTACTGTTGAAGAGAAGAGTTTGTAAATTTCCATAATTATACCATCTATCCCTGGAGCTTTGTTAGATTTACTTTATTTTATCTTGTCAACAATTTCTTTGTAGGATATAGGTTTTTGTAGGTCTAGTTTTAAGTTTTCGGGAATTTTTTTTATATATTGATAAGGTTTGTGTTCCATATAATGCAACCAAAATGCTTCAAGGATGTCTCCTGTATCTGATACTTTTTTTCCCTTTCTTTTCATGATATATTCTACTAATGTTATTTGCTTTAGATTGTATTTTAATTCTTGTAGATAATTTAAGTTGATATCTGGGGGAGGTGACTAATGAGTTTATTTTTAATTTTTCCAAGTTTAGACCAGTTTTGTGTGTTAAAATTTCATTATATTTTTTAATTCCTCTATTTCTTTTTGACTTCTGGACAATTGTGATTTTTTTTTAGAATTTGCTATCAAGAGTCTGGTTTACAAGTCTAATGATTCAGATTCCCAGTCTCTAACTTTGTTTTTTGTACCAGCTAAGGGTCTTACCAAATAAATATGCTTTTAACGAGTCCCAAACCATGACTCTACAGATTGCTGTTGTGTTATTAATTTCAAGAAATAATTGTAATTCTGACAACATCCAGGGTCTGAATTCTTTAATTTTCATGATATATGATGGAATTCTAGTTGAGAGGATTACAGGTTTAAACTCTGTTTGGAGCTTCATTATCAGCGAGTCATGATCTGAGAAGGGTCATAGAACTATTGAGAAGTTAAGGATATTTGTTTGTAAATCTTGAACTACGAATAATTTGTCTATTCTGTTTTGTGTTCCAAATTTATGGTCTTTATGGGAAAATAATAAGGATTTATCATTTTTTACTTTAAAAGTGTCTATTAAATGAAATGAATCAATCCATTTTTTAAGGTATTGAAATAGTTGCTATGCCAAAAGACTTCTTCAGAAGCTTTTAAGGTACAATTAAAGTCTTCTCCCAGTATAAGATGTCCTTTATAATTGTTGGAAATAAAATCTAGGTGTTTTTAACCATTCCTGCTGCAATTCCTGGGAACCAATATAAATTAGCTAAGGTCCATATTCTGTTATTAAATTTAATTATAACAAATGCTAGCAGACCTTCTTTGTCTTCATATTTATAAATTACTTTTGGAGTGATTATGTTTTTCTTCCAGAGAATTGATACTCCTTTTGCCTTTGTTCTATAGGAGGTTTGAGCTAAGACTGTATAGTCCTTAGGGTTCCAAATAAAGCTATCATTAGTCTTAAAATGCATTTCCTGGAGAAATACTACTTGTGCCTTATTTAGATTTAAATATTTTACTAAGTTTGATCTTTTATTTGCATTATTTAAGCCATTAGTATTTAATGATAAGAATGTTAAATCCATTTCAAGTTATTGTTGGAAGAAACATTTTGCTTCTTTTTTCTTTATTTTGATTATAGCAGTTATACCATATTCTCTGATAACACTGGATGTTATTTTTATGTGTGTAAACTTGGGAGTGTAATTTAATGTTCTTCCTTCTTTAAATATAAGTAGGGCAAAATTCTGGTCAGGCTTTAAAAAAGTACTTCTATAAAACATTAATTCGAAAGTATCAAATACAAGTAAATATGAATTTCCCATTAAACATGGAATGAAAGTCATTCCTAATCTAATAGATAAAGATGGATCTATTGGATTATCACTCATACCTGTAACCAACAATATCAACTGAGCTCCATATGTTAAACTATTATATGGAGAATTTTCTTAAAAGAGGTATGACATACTATATTATTCTATTGTTGTTCTATAGTATTTTAGATATCAGGATGGAATGTTAGTAGTGTAAACAACTATTATGTTGACTTAGAAAATATCCAATATTTAGTTACCCTTAAGAGATCCCAAACATGTCAGATATGTCATTTTGGATAAATTAAATGCAACAGAGGAGCATACACTAAATAAGCCAACAACAAATAGATTATTACTATAATAATTTGACTAAAAGGACTCTACAGGAGACAATGAGTGATTACCAATGAAATAGGAATTTACTGTAGGTGTATTGTCTTCCTTTACTTTCCCACTCTTCAGCTCACCAACTTCAACTTACACTTATGAAAAGACATGGCTTATCAGTGGTATCCTGACTCTGAGTAGAGGCGCACTACATTCTAGTGCGCAGTGCTTTTACATATTTATAGATTTACAAAGCAGAGTCTAAGAATGAAGTATGATCACCCGGACAATTTCCATCCTGCATAGGGCACCTCCTGCTTCCAGAATGGGTAAATCACATCAGGTCAAGAATGAATGTGAAGGTACCTATAATGGTAATCAAGGCTTAACTTGGATAAGTATTAATCAAATAGTATTTAGAGCATCTTAGAAAGGTCTCGGGGCAGTTAGAATACTCTTAAGCCTCTCCTCCCTTGATCAAAAACAGAGATTTCCTTTCCCTTTTTTTCCCTTGTCTTAAATCAGTACTAAAAAAAAAAAATCGGTAAACAGAAATAACATTCAGTAGTCCATCTTGTACATGACTCACAATCCATTAAACAAGTCAGTGACTAACATCACTTTAGTAAACATTATAAAAACATTATAAATATTTTCCTAGCTCTTTAAATTTTCTGATAAAGCAAAAAGTTAACAATAAGCTATTTTAACTAAAAGTATGAAGCATTTCAATTTTCCTTGCATGTATACATTTCAATTTATATTGTAGTGTCAATAGCTGTCTTTGAAATCTGTATAATACCTCACTTCTTCAAATCATTCCTTTTTCAATTCAGGTTTTGATTTGTCAAAACGGCAGCAATATTTCAAGGGCACAATTAATATTTAGACTGATGTTCCAAATAACTTGTCAGTTGCCAATTGAGTTAGTTTAGACTGTATGGCTAGTGCAAATATAGCATGTTGCAAAAATATGTATTTTTTCATGTGCTCTAGAGACTGTCATATGCAAGTGACATATATAATGTAGCATATACAGAGCAAATAGTTTATGGATCCAGGTTGTTAAAGTAACTTATGCTTATAAATCAGGCAGTTTCGTTTAAATTCACAAGTAATTTGGGAACATTTCAGTTGAGTTTCCAGGAATGTGTAGTCCAATGTGAGTAAATGAGTCCACTTTTCCTCATAAACATATGCCACAATTCATTAAACTAAGCAGAGTCTAACATCTGTCTAATAATCATTATAAAGACAAAGAATAGTAATTTCCTAGCTATTCAAACTTCCTTATATCGCAAAATGCTGACAGTAAGCTATTTTAACTGGAAGACTAAAACATTTTAATACTTCCTTGTGAATATACATTTTAACTTTTACTGTAGTGTCAAGAACTGTCTTTGAAATCTATGCATTACTTCACTTCTTTCAAGTCATTCATTTTACAGTTCACATTATATTTTGTCAAAATATCAGTAGCATTTCAAGGGCACATTTAATATTTAAACCTGCAACAAGTAATGAAAGTATTTCAACCTCTTCATAATAACCCTAATCGTAAAATAAATAATCAGACCTTAAATTTGGTCCCTTACCCCTGATTATTAGACAAAACTATTCAAGATATTTGCCCATGCCTAAATAATTCAGTACAGGAAATGAGAAACCACTTGGACCTTCCCAAAGCATACCATGTGATCCTGAGACAAATAAAAGAGCTGTGTTCCAGTTACCTCCAAGACACTAACATTACCAACAATGACATCGAAATTGGCAACACTATTTGGAAAACCATTCTCTCCACCAAGAAATCTATCACAAATACTTATAAATTAATTGATGATATTAAATTTCAGAATGACATACTTTTCTCTGACTACTGGAGGAAAATAAACCCAACTATCGACACCCATCAAATATACCAAGCTGTCAACCTGACATAAAGTCTATACCCCTTAAGAAACTAGCCTTTACCCAACTCATGATCAACAACAATACATATTTTACACCCGCAATCTTACATAAACGTAACACCTCGAAATCACCGCTCTGTCCACACTGCAAAGATCAAACTGCTGATTTACTTCATGTGTTCTGGAGCTGTAAATGTGTTTATAGACTTTGGAACTCCCTTAAACTACAACTACAAAAAAAACTGGTTACCAATCATCCACACTAACATGGGAATTTACTATGTTACATATACTCCCACATAACACTCCCAAGAATCACGCATAACACTCCCAAGAATCACGCTACTTTGCTGATCACTATTTTCCTCTTAATGAAACTTGTATATCACATCTAAATGGCTTAATCCAACCGATATATCCTGCATGGGATTTAGACAAATAGCCATTAAACACTTATTAGCACACAAATTACTAATGGATAAAAAAGACAAAAATGTTAAAATCAGAGCAATTTGGGAGCAAATCTACAACATTATTCTTGTATAATTCCCACAGGAACATATTGCATTATACCAGAAGCAAATTCCAAAATATTCCATAGGTGTAACAACTAAATGATTTCTCTTACTGTTTGCTCCTCCTCTTTTTTTTTCTCTCCTTCTCCCTACTCGTGATCTAACCGTATTTGTTTTTTTTTATGCAATTAATAAAACACACAATACACACCACAAGAGCAAAACAATGAAGGGCATATGAAAACGCAATCTCCTGTATAGAAGTAAAATGTTGCAAGTCACAAATATAAATGCTCCAAATCCAAATCGACAAAGATAATCCAAAAATGGTTTAAAAGATGTTTAATTCAGTGCACAACGGTGAGCGCTTTCACCAATAGCTTCATCAGACCTGTTACAAACAATTACTCATTGATTTAAATATCAAATATGCCGGAAAAAATATATCCTTAAAGGAACATGTTCCCAAATAAAACCTCAAGTCTAAAAAACATTATGACAATATAAAATATTATTGCACATCACATCAAATATTTAAAACATTACAATAACATTTAAAATTCATGTAATACTTAAACTAACTTGTATAAGTCCTTATACATTTAATAACAACTAAAACATGAAAATAAAAACAAAATCCTCACAGCTTCAGTCTTCTCATCTTAAGAAAGGGTTTAATAGGAACCTTTCCATTAAGTCCCGGTGGTCTGTCTGCCCTAAATCTCATGATCCAATTTGCTTCCTTTGACTCAGTCTTGTTATTAATGTCCCCTCCTCTGATATCCTTGTCTATTCTCTCAATTATTCTAAACTAAGACGTTTATGTTGAGAAGATAGGGAATGATATGATCAACACGGGGCTTTATAGGAAGTCTTGTCATAGGAATGCTATATTACACCGACATAGCATGCACCCTGGATATATATATATATATATATATATATATATATATATACACATATATATATATATATATATATATATACATATAGGAATATAGTTAGGGGTCAAGTTATGCGTATATCCAGGTACAGTCCATTGGAAACGCATTTTAGAGATGGAGTTAGTGACCTCGCACAGAGATTGAGAACATGTGGTTACACCGAACATGATCTGAGTGACCCCATTGCAGATATTGAAGAGCTGAGATCAATGACAGCAGCCCCATATTTTTCATCTGTAGCTAATAGTGATGTCAGTTCTGATGAAGTGAATACAGTGGATACCAATACCAGTGATGTTATATATCCCATTTTTTGTACTCATGACGTTGGAGCTATAAAGGATGTGATTAACACACACTGGCACATTTTATCTGTAGATCCTGCGATTAGAGGTCTTGTGGGTGAGAAGCCATGTTTTGTCTGTAAGAATAAAATGAACCTTAAAAGGTTGTTATGTTATCCAAGGACTTCTCATGCAGGCCCTGATATTGTACATTTTACATCTCCCTGTTAGCGTTGTAATTTTTGTTCTTATATTTATTCCAGTTCCATATTTATACATCCTTGTGGGCTGGGTAGTTTTAGATCACGAGCCAGTGGCAATTGTATGACTACAGACATTGTATAATTGGCATCTTGTATAGCCTGTCCAGTGTTTTACGTTGGGAAGACTAATAGATGCCTGAGGGACAGGATGCGTGAGCATACATATCATATTAGAAAAGGGACAACTCATAATGCATTAGCAAAACATGTTAAAGACAATAGTAATGCACATTCTTTTAAGTTTAGAATAATTGAGAGAATAGACAAGGATATCAGAGGAGGGGACATTAATAACAAGACTGAGTCAAAGGAAGCAAATTGGATCATGAGATTTAGGGCAGACAGACCACCGGGACTTAATGGAAAGGTTCCTATTAAACCCTTTCTTAAGACGAGAAGACTGAAGCTGTGAGGATTTTGTTTTTATTTTCATGTTTTAGTTGTTATTAAATGTATAAGGACTTATACAAGTTAGTTTAAGTATTACATGAATTTTAAATGTTATTGTAATGTTTTAAATATTTGATGTGATGTGCAATAATATTTTATATTGTCATAATGTTTTTTAGACTTGCGGTTTTATTTGGGAACATGTTCCTTTAAGGATATATTTTTTCCAGCCATATTTGATATTTAAATCATGAGTAATTGTTTGTAACAGGTCTGATGAAGCTATTGGTGAAAGCGCTCACCGTTGTGCACTGAATTAAACATCTTTTAAACCATTTTTGGATTATCTTTGTCGATTTGGATTTGGAGCATTTATATTTGTGACTTGCAACGTTTTACTTCTATACAGGAGATTGTGTTTTCATATGCCCTTCATTGCTTTGCTCTTGTGGTGTGCATTGTGTGTTTTATTATTTTTACTTGGCTCCGCACCCAGAGCATTAACTCTTTGTGGATTCTTGTTGTTTTATTATTTTTATGCAATTGTTATACTTAAATAACTGAAAGAGGAAAGCATCTATGTATATAGTGTAAATATTTTTAGTTGACTGACCTACACATTATTGTACTAACTCTATTAGACAATACTACATGATGGTCAAGTTCTGATTTTTATGTTTATGTCTGTCAGTACTGAAAATGATAAATAAAAATTATTTGAAAAAAAAAAGTCAGGGATCCAGCTTGATAAAAAGGAAATAATATCCTCACCTTCTGTGTTTTCAGGTAATCCAAAAATCCTGATGTTATTTCTCCTCTCCCTATTTTCCAAGTCATCTACTTTATTAACCAATCAAGTGTTTTGTTTAAGAAGCCGTTCTTTCTGTGTTTCCTCTTCCTTAAGTCTGCTTTCTAAGTCATTTAGAGAAACCTTTATTCCTGTTATCCTTGTCTGGTGGTGTTGTAGCATTTCCTTGCGGGTATCAGCCTGTTTTTGCCTGCTTGTTTTAAGATTTTCAAGGTTCTCTTTAAAATCATTCATCGTCCTAGACAACTCCTGCAGGGTAGATGCCATCTGTTGTAGTTCCTTCTTTAAGGCAGCATCCTGGTGAGAATTCTTTGAGTTGCTCATTTTAACAAGTGAATATATTTCCAAGCTTTTTGACAGGAATTATTTGTAAAATGTCACCAAAGTTTCTAATTATGTAAATTAGTCCTTTATCTATAAGATTTTAAACTTTGAAGAAAAAAAATATTTTTTCTTGTCTTATTTAACTAGTTATATGGAGCTCTAAAATACTGCTGCTTTCAGTTAGCCACTCAGGCTCCACCCCATATAGACAATTCTTTTTTAATTTCAAGTTCACACATTTTGTCAAACACTGAAATTTCAGAGTTGTAGGGTGGAATAAATGTACTCTTCAGACATAAATAATTTTGTTTGTGATCAATGTTTAACTGACCATTAAAAAATAGTCTCAAGTTTAATTGGCTCACAAATAGTTTTAGATTAATCAATACATCTACAACATCAGATTTAAAATCATGAACAAAAAAAATATCTTTCTTAAATAATTCTAAATGCACATCCTGTATTGTCAAATCACTAAAATTGTAAACAGTAAAGCCATGCTTAGTAATCACATCACATGTTTCACAATTGTTACTATTGGGTACATTAAAACTTTGTATTTCATGAATATCAAAAGTCACTTTTTATGTTAATGGGAGTCCCAGGGGAAAAAGCACACCTTTCCCATGCTGTCAGTTGTGTCTCCTTCTCTTCCTCCTCTCCATTGCCTCTTGTTGTAATAACCATTGTTCTGCTGATTCCTGGAACCCCTGGAAGTGTGATTCCTCAAACACTCTGATCTCCTTAGCTGGGGTTCTGAGTTTAAAAAAACTTCTTCATCTAATCCTTCATTAGTAATGTTCTCCTCATTAACTAGAGAAATCTGAACATTATTGTTGTTTCTCCTTATATTGTTATAAGACACTTTGCTCATGTTTTTATTAGTTTCTTTACTATTACTGGAATAAGCCTGGTCACTTTTATATTCAACTGTATCCCTATTTGGCTTACGCTGCTTTATAGACACATTTTTCTTAGCAAAATCGTCAAGATCTTGTAATAGTTTCTGATAACTGTGATTATATTGTGAAAAAAAAGCAAGTTGTTTACTATATTTTGATTTAGAACAGTGATTTCTTACTGTAATGCACTTAATTTACTTTGGTTGTTGCAAATTATAATGTCCAGCATCTCCAATGCAGCCTTGTCAAATAAGATGACTAGTTCACGGGATGCTGTTGATCCTTCTTAAATGCACAACAGCAATTTCCAAATCCTGAGGCCCTTTGGTACTTGTTTAAGCACCAAAGACTTGTTCAAAAAGGTGTTATCAAGTTGAAGGGACATGTACATTTTACATGCCTTTTCAAAGTTAAGGATTTGGTTTTTCAATGTTGGTAAATTACTTTTTTCATCTCCACCTTCCAAAAAAGTCAGTGCTGGAGCCTGGAACCAGTTGGTGATGTAATTTCCATTGTATTGGTTTTGACCGGTTGCCATAGTAGCGCTGATGTTCTCCCTCGATACTGGAGAATGAAGAGGAAAAAACTCCGCTTGGGTACTCATTAAGGAAATATTTCCTTGATTTTCTGCTCTTCCTTGCATTAAAAGAGCCGACAACTTCTGCACCAAAGTTAATAATTCTCCAATAAGTGTCTCCATATCCAAAACAGGACTCTGTTTCACAACGTGACAGGATATTGTAAACTGATAATTCAATAAAATCAAAGCGACAGGCAAAAAAACTATCACAAACCACGATGAAATTGGTCACTGTTTAATATAAAATAAAAATTAAAATTCCAAACAACTGAGTGCTTTCACCTTAAACTCAAACAGGCTTCATCAGAGTCATTTGAAATAAAATATAACCAACTTTAAGTACCCTCACTAGTATAATGTGCAACCAATCACATCGTAGCAGTTGTATTTAAATTAAATTACCTCTGCTTATTTAAAGTTATGGTAAACCTTAACACCATAAATAAAATTACAACTTACATTGTACATACCAACAAAAAGAAAGGTAAATAAAAAGAAAGGTATATAAAATGTATATAAAGTATGTATACAAAAACTGAAACTATAAATGTTGAAAAAAAAACTCATTTCAATAAGTAACTTCTTCAAAGCTAAATAACAGTGTTATATCATTGTATAGTAATATACTTATAAGACAAAGCCAAGACAATAACACACAACGTTCTCCTTTAAAATTCTACTAGGACACAACTGTCCAACAAACTTGGCAGGCTCTCTGTTTTAATATAGTGATTTGACAATACAGAATGTGCATTTAGAATTATTTAAGAAAGGTATTTTTTTTGTTTCTGATTTCAAACCTGATGTTGTGGGTGTTTTGAATAAGCTGAAACTATTTGTGAGGCAATTAAACTTGAGATTATTTTTTAGTGGTCAGTTAAACATTGATCACAAACAAAATTCTTTGTCAGAAGAGTACATTCATTCCACCCAACAACTCTGAAATTTCAGTGTTTGACAAAATGTGTGAACTTGAAATTAGAAAAGATTTGTCTACAAGTAATTATAATTGCAGGAACGTAACACTTGATGAAAGAAAAGTTCTTAGTGATTTGGCAAGAGACAAAAACAAGAAAATTATTAAGCCTGATAAAGGAGAAGGCCTGGTCATCATGGCCCAGATAGATTGTCTCTAAAATGTTTAACATACTTAATGACTACTCCACTTACACAAGGGTTTCCAGAAATGAGGTCAATAGAGCATACTTGAGGATTAACTATTTACTTTCTGATGCTTTATTCCAGGGGTCTATAGATCAATTGGACTTGAGTTTAACGGACGTTAACCCAGTAATACTGATAGTGTTTGGGATCCCTAAAATTCACAAAAATATATAGGACCCACCTTTCAGGCACATTGTTGCTGCAAGAGCATCAACGATGGAATGCCTAGCAGCATGGGTTGACAAATGGGCCAGTCCAGTGTTAAGGGAAACCGAGCATATCTTAAAAGACTCCTGGCAGTGTCTAGAAAGACTAAAAACTGTAAAAAAAGTGTGACTATTCTTTTTTGACCATCGATGTCGTCAATTTATTTTCTGTGATCCCACACCTTGAAGGATTGGAGATGTTCCAAGACAGTTTAATGAAAAGTTGTTATGTGAAAAAAGAAAAGAATGGTCTTCCTTACTGAAATTATGGAAGTTGTACTTAAAAATATTTTTTTATTTTTCATGGGTGAGATTTTCCATCAGATATTGGGTGTGGCAATGGGAGCTAAATGTGCCCCCATTTTTGCCAACCTTGTTCTCTGAGTGGGAGACAAAATGTGTTTTGTACTCGCATTACAAAGACAAAATCAAGCTATACAACCAGTTTTTGGATGACATACTCCTCCTTTGGCAAGGTAATGAGAAAGAAGCTAAGGAGTTTGTGGAATATTTAAATTCTGCAACTAATTATACCAAATTTACTAGCAAATTGAAGGCTAATGACATTGAATTTTTGGATAATAACTTAACCAAAAGTGGTGAAAATGGTGAACTTATTAGTAACATCCACAGAAAACAGACCTACTCCAATAATATGTTGCACTACAACAGTTGCCGCTCACCTCACCAAATGAAAAGCATCAAGGGACAGACGGTGAAATTGTCTTGGGATGATACAAATTTTGCTAAGGAAATACATACCCTTATATAGGTATGTTTATCGAGAGGGGGTACCCATTAAAGATGTTGATTAAAGTAAAAAGGGAGATTATGATGAAAGGAAAGACCCTTTTTAATCCCATTTTAAAAACAAATACTGTGCAGTTATAAATTACTGTGTGAGAGAGAGAGAGTTACAGATGTCATAGTTTTATGTTACAATGCCCAGTCATCTAGCATATGTTCAATTGTTAATAGATGCTGGGATACTTGTTTTGCAGAGGGAACAAATAGTTGTTGGGGACAAACCCCAAATTGTTTACGGCAGGGGTAAAAATATTAAAAATATATTAGAAGGGTGCCCCAAAAGCAGGGTTAAAGTTGGACACAAATCACTTATGATGAAATGTGATGCTTGCAAATATTGTAAATTTATCAGTGATGGACCCTACATTACTGTTGCTGACTACAGATATTCTATTAAATGCCCAGGGAGATGCAACTGTAACTCATCTATGCTGGTTTGTCTTGCCACTTGTGTATCTTGTGCATCCTTCTATGTTGGAAAAAAGTACGTAGACTTAGGGACAGAATCAGTGAACATCTTAGGGCCATTAAAAACCAAGATCCACACAATGCTTTGTATACACATAGTACTAAATGTGTCAATTTTAAAAGATTTATCTTCTTTGTGATAAAGTTCAAACTGATGAGTGGGGAGGTGACATTAGATTGGAAGTAGGGGGTGAGAGACCAAATGGCAAATGAGGTTGAATGCCAATGTTTCACCAGGGCTCAATGAAAACATTTCATTAGTACCTATATTAAAACAGAGAGCCTGCCATGTTTGATGGATGGTTATGTCCTAGTAGAATTCTAAAGGAGAAACTTATGTGTTATGTCTTATAAGTATATTACTATACAATGATATAACATTGTTATTTAGCTTTGAAGAAGTTATTCATTGAAATGAGTGTTTTTCAAAATTTATAGTTTGTATTTGTATACATACTTTATATACATTTTATATACCTTTTTTTTATTTACCTTTCTTTCTGTTTGTTGGTATGTACACAATGTATGTTGTAATTTTATTTATGGTGTTAAGGTTTACCGTAACTTTAAATAAACATGGGTAATTTTAATTTAAATACAACTGCTACAATATGATTGGTTGCACATTACACTATTGAGGGTACTTAAAGTTGGTTATATTTTATTTCAAATAACTCTGATGAAGCCTGTTTGAGTTTAAGGCGAAAGTGCTTAGTCGTTTGGAATTTTTATTTTTGTTATATTGTGATCAGTTTCAATGTGATTTGTGATCATTTTTTTTTCTCATTAGTTTTTTGCCAGTTGGCTTTGATTTTATTGAATTATCTATACGAAACGTGTTTGCAAATCCCATACTTCTGAAACCTTCTCATCAGACACTTAGCTTAACTATTTTCTCGAGCTGATAGTGTGGTGGTGACTAGTTGGAGGGTGAGCTGATAGTGTGGTGGTGACCAGCTTGGGGTGGATGGATGTGGCAAATGAGCAAATAGATCAGAAGGGTAAAAGGACGATGAAGTGCTTGATGCTCAGGGTGAGGAAGCACAAAAAATTAGATGTTAATCAAAGAAGAAATAAAAATGAAAGGCAGCAAGAAAAGCAAAACACCAGTCTGTAGAAGCTGCAGCAACTCAAGTTAAGAAATGAACTTTGAGTTGGTATTACTACATATGGGAGTGAAGGAAGACAGAATAGTAGTAAAACTAAATAAAATTGATTTGAGATTGTGGGGAAGGAAAGACAAAATAGAAGGCTGCTAAGAGTATAAGGAAGGGAAAAAAAGAATGAACATTTACCAATTCTTGCAGGCAGGATAACCCAAAAATATGTAGACAAATGCAGTCCTTTTATAAACAAAAAGATTCTATCAGGAATCCAAAGCAGAAAAAATGCACAATGTGTACCTTGATGTAAATTACCCAGAATTATTTGTAGCATGGAGGGAAATGGCAAAACAACTGACTAACCTGTTAATAAATCATGGGAAGAGGTACAGTCCATGAACACTAGAAAGGGGCAGATTTTATTTAAGACAGAGGCTGGCACCATGCCCTCATATCTGGAGAAAACGTAAATGTCTGCTGAAAGAAAGAGCTTTAGAATATCTGAAAACGTGGAACATATGATTCCATGAGCATGGATTCATAACAGGAAGGTGACATACATATCTAATTATCTTCTTTTACTAGATGGGCTGTCGTGTCAAAAAAGTAGGTATGACCATGTTCTGTTTGGACTTCAGCAAGAAATCTGAGACAGCATTTGCCATTTTGATTGCCAAACAAATATCAAAACTTGAACAGGACTCTGGTGTAACATTGGTTAGATAACCGACTTGGGACATGACACTGATATTCACAGGAAACAGACTTTTCCTGTATAACAGAATGGATACACATGAAGACAGATAAATATGACTGGACTTTTTAGGTGTTGCTGTAGAGAAGATTGCAAGGTATCAGTAAGGGAATATTTACTGTTTTTGTACATGATAACTACATAACTTAGTTACATAATATAAGAGTCAAGAAAGGGTGCAAATTGTGAAGAAAAGAGTTGCAGTTTAAACTCAGTACAGCTTGTTAAATTAGTACATTTAGGGAGGAATATTCAAGGATATATAATTCCAGTAGAAGCCCTAAGAACATCCGCAGAGGAAAAGGGTCTGTGGGTATTTATACACAGATGTATAAAGATGAGGAAACAGTGCAAAGGAATGGGAAGAAAAGCTTTAAGAATACTGTGATGTAAAACAGAATCACATCAGGAAGTCAGTGTAAGTCATTATCCCACTGTACAGACTGATGGCACCGAACTATCTCTAGTACCATGTTTAGTTCTGAAGCCACAACATGATAAGGACATAAAGTAAAGATATTCAGAGGAAGGCAGTCACATCAGGAAGTCAGTGCAAGTCATTATCCCACTGTACAGACTGATGGCACCAAACTATCTCTAGTACCATGTTTAGTTCTGAAGCCACAACATGATAAGGACATAAAGTAGAGATATTCAGAGGAAGGCAGTCACATCAGGAAGTCAGTGCAAGTCATTATCCCACTGTACAGACTGATGGCACCAAACTATCTCTAGTACCATGTTTAGTTCTGAAGCCACAACATGATAAGGACATAAAGTTAAGATATTCAGAGGAGGGCAGTAACAAAGCGAGGAGCTCTATCAGCACTCATTAAAAGGTAGAGTAGAACAACTTAATATGCATAATCTTAGAAATAAGGCAGATTGTGACAAAACAGATGCATTTAACTCTGGGAATTTCATATGGGACTGAAAGCACAAGGAAGGATGAAGTCTTCAGAGCAGAGTGTCACTTCAAAGTTCTTTATTATAAATAACAAGATTAAGTGCTTTCTTCCCCAGAATGTCAGGACTTCTTCAGAACAAATAACACAAATGAATTACGCCCTATTTATATCCATCATGAGCAGTTCTAAGCTCATATGGGAGCGTGGAGACTATCCCACAGGAGGGCCATGTAGCTTAAGTGTTTCATCCAGCCATTTTCCTTCAGAATAATTTGTGGTTGTGCAAACACACTGCAAGATACACTTCTTGATTTGGAAAACTCTCTGGCTCCATTAGTGAAACAGAAAAACATCTATGAATGATTTCTGTCTGCTTACAATGTCCTGGTTCACACAAGCAGCAAGTCACAGGAAAAAGCAAAATGGCAGATGCTTCAAAGCTATAGGTCATGTTTTCTGTTATGGCAGAGATGCTGATAACCATAACAAAATACATGTACCATTAGACAGGCCTCGACTGACCACCAGTACCATACTAACAACTGAAAAAGTCTCTTTAGGTGAAAATGTTGAAGAAGCACATGATTCACTTCAATGTAGTCCTTGAGAAGATGCAGAAGGGTCTCCAATAGATAAAAAGTAAATGTATGAAACCAACTGGAAAACATAAAAATCAAACACTGTACTCTTGAATGAATCGGGTCAACAAACCACAAGAGAAATGCACCAGAAATAACATGTTAAGCTCTTTTGTTCTTTTTGCTATTGAGGACTTCATCAGAATAAACCAATAGAGTCACACCAGAATTTAAAAGACAGTCCTTGTTGATGTCATAATAGGAACTCCAAAGAAATCTGTCACACCATTAAGTAATTGACAAAACATTAAAACCATTAAAACTATATGCCCATTCTAACGCTGTTTAAATATCTTTATATTTTAACAAATTGTTAACAGGAATACAATCATTGAGCCCTGGTTTAGTATCAACTCTTAAAAAGAATTGCCATTTTAGTTCAACATATTCAAGAAAAGTATTGAATGAACCTACAAATTTAGTTTTATCTACTTGTTCCAGTACCAAAAAAAGTGAACTTCCTAAAATCTTTGCACTCGGTAGCATGCCTATCTAAAGCATTTTTAACATCTTTTTCCTGACCGCTAAAACATGCTCCCTGATCCTATCACTTAACCTGCTTATAGTCTTTCCAATATAAAATATCTATCTCCAACAGATAACAATTCTATGGATAGTATTGGATAGGTACAGATGGGATTGTATAGATAACATTGTAAACCATAGACAACACAACAATTTTAAGACTCCAGGGGTTGAAAGAAGGATCAAGGCAGGGGCCCAGTCATATTTGTCACATATGTATTTACTGTATGTCTGTGAGAGAATGCAATGTTTCAAATTAGACAGAAATCTGCAGATGCAACGAGGCAGTTTATATCCATGTTTTACATTATAATGAAAAGGTTGCTTCTTTACAAGTTCAAAGACCTGGATTGGAAATCTTTATTGGTGAAAGAGGCCAATGCCATGTTTGCCCTGCATTACTCTTTACATTTGTATCACTGCAGAAAGAGCAGACTTTCAAAAATGGTGTTATTACAAAATGTTGTAGTCATAACCAGGGCTTCTGAGAACTGAAGTGCTGACTTCAAGCAGAAGACTCGCTCAGCAATCAGTAATCCAATTAAATCTGCAAGGGTAGAAGAAGCTATTTTTTTTTTACAGCCACTGGGAATTGCAGCAGTTCACAAGGACGTTTCTCAGAAATTACCGCGATGCATAAAATATATGGTCTGCAGGAAGCATTAATTGAATTCTTGGACAATTCCAGGCATCCTAAAGAATTAGGGAGAATTTTCCCCTGGGAAAAAAGTTTATAACAGTCACCACTTCCTCTGATCCAGTTAAAAATGCCCCTTGTTAAGTCTTTCTGTGTCTAAACACTGAAGTCCAGAAATCAGTATCAAATATTCACATATCTCTACAGTTTCAAACTTATCCATCTCCAATCCCTGGGTTATTTATGTCAAAGGTATAAAGGTCTGCTCTCCTGTCACAATTGATTATATGTGGGCACAATTTAGTTCTGCAGACTGGACATTACTTTTTCAATTATTCCATAAGCTTGTGTTTACTTAACTGTTTATCATAAGTAGTGATAGAAGATAGAACTTCAGGCATGTATATCTTCTTTCTGTTGACCATTTTGTGTGTAGGGTCACTTACTCAAATATTATCTATCTGCAGCATATTGTGCTGGGGGCTTTTTCACATAACTACCTTACTTATATATATATATTACTTAGATACTGCATTATTGGCATATGCACATACCTTAATGTTGCATTTCTTTCATGCAGTCTTTTTGGTATTCATCCAGTTCTTGTTGTGGTTATAATGTGGTTTATGTAAGGTAATTCTAGCATGCAACTGGCTATCATGGAACTTGTGTATAACTGGGTGCATATAGGTGGGAAATACAATCACAAATTATTGCTGATGGTTGCTGATGAGGATTCATCTGGATTTACGGTACTATAGCCATGCAGCTAAATGGGCAAAAGTCTGACTAAGGGTTGCTTGAGATGTGGGTCTTGATCAGCCAAGTGATGTTCGGAAAGACAATTTGCACATCATTTTCTAGGTTTGGTCAATGCAGATGGAAGGGCTCCTCTTATAGATGGTGGGACTTATGAGAAGCACACAGTTCAAGAGTATTTTATTTATTTTGTATTGTGATGTTCTTTTACTTGTCTACTTGCCTTGGTCTACTAGAAGTATTAAATGATAATTGCTGGGCTCTTAGCAATGCATAATAAAAATGTGTACCCACTGAGTATTGAACCTGAAATGTATATAAAACAAGCAATGTATGGTGCAGATTTCAGCATGGTCAACTTCCACGGGGGACAGGAATGTAAGCAACCTGCATACATAGTAGTTATAAAGTCTGATAGAATGGGTTACACATATGAATATTCCTAAGTGACAGAAAGCATTCCTGTGTTGTTATAAAGATTTTTATCAATTTGAGCAAAGGGTTTGAGAATTGGAGGAAATGTATCTCTATATTTGGATATAATACAACTGAACAGTGGAGAGGACTTAGCAGATTTGTAAATTTAAATGATACAAAGTGTACACCTGATAGCCAACAAGAGTTAAAAGTTAAAGAAATCTCCTGGGGGTTATTACAAAATAGTTGAGACATACTAGAGAATTTCCAGCTAAGTTGACTTTCTCCCTTATCCAGGGGTCCTTTTTAAACCAGGCTTGACAAAGATAAAGAAAGGAAAGTCTGCTTATTTTGTCATATTAATGTAGACATCAGGATAATGTCCATAGCATTATCTGACAATTTAGTAAGGGGTCTGTCCAAGCTTATCTTCATATAACAAGCTGACTACCAGACAGGACAATAAATTCAGATCATTTGTGGTGGTTGTTATTTTTGTTTAGATAGTCTTATGGAAAGATAACAGTAATCAGGTAACATTTTATTGTAGACTGAACATTTTATTTGACATTTACAGATGAAACTAACCTTCTCTTAAACCATCCTTAAACCATCTTTTAAAATTCCTCTTCTAAAATGGAAGTTTTACTTTTGTACCGATCATTCAACTGCAAATGTTTTGCTATCATTTTGAAAAAAAAATCTGACCATCTAAACTTCTAACCTTTTAGTTCATGTTTAAAAGTCTGAGCTTACATTATTTCAGATCTACTATATTTACAAACTTATTTTGATGTAATTTCAATAATATAATTAGAATTTTTCAAAGAAAGGATAAGAATTGATAATTCCTTACTAACTTTTCCTGTGACTATTTGCATCAAATTTCCATGATGTTTTTGGTGCTGTGCTCCTAATTTAAAATGACAGTTTAAGAATTTCTAATGAATGTCACAATATTAGTAGCAATCTTATTTTAGATGAAAAACAACCAGACATATGGCACAGTCTAGAAGTACGTTATTTAGTATACAAATATGCAATAATGATGTTTGGCTTTGCAGTTTGCAGCTTATAAACATTTAATTTGTGCATTTTAATACAAGCTTCAGAGGATGTGTCTAAGCATGTATACAATTATTAAAATCCCAGGAAACTGTCATTGCCCACAATTTATACATTTCATACACACATAGGTGACCTCAATCATATTAAAAAGGCATACTAGGCACATTGTACTAAAAGGTCACAAATTAGCATTAGGTGATACTATGGCAACAGATAAGTTTGTAAAACACCTTTTTGATCATCATGAAATATGCTGATGATACGCATCAGCTTTAGGCAGATATTTTTAATAAGGAATTAGAAAAGCTGTATAAAATAAACATCAATAGTAGGTGTCATAGTGCAGGCTTTTATTTTCTAATGCCTGGTAACACAAAATTGAAGAAGCATTTTCTTGAAACTTGTGTCATTTGCATTTTCCTTTGAATAGGCTTGTCAGTTGATAGTACTGACAAAGTGAATATGTTTTTAGTATCAGCCAGTAAGTATCTCCTAAATTAGGTAGTTTATTGCAGCATGAAGCAGTCTGACAAAACTATACTTTAAAATTACAGCTGTCATGAAAGAATCCACGTTTAAGGGTCTGAAGTTTATAAGAGTAAAATTGCAATGATTGTAACATGAAAGTGACGGATATTATACAATATATTTAAAAAAGTTGAATTAGTTTGTCATGTGACATAACTCTTATTGTTGCAAGATATACAGTTTTCTGACCGCTTAAATGTGGCATAGCATTTATCATTTTTATCATAATATACTTACTGGCAACAGTGAGATCTAAACCTCTCTCTTAGGTTTTATCCTACACCATTGAGGACCATCTCACTACCCAAGAACCATTTCTTGAGTTATGGAAAGCCTTTGACTATCTAGAACTGGACTTATGCTTGAAGCTAATTAGTGAGAGTTAGATTTCATATGATAGGTAATGACCCTCGGGCCAGTTTTAAGTCCCCCTTTCATGCCATCAAGGGGTAGTTCTCAGGGATGTCCTCTCTCTCTCTCTCTCTCTCTATATATATATATATATATATATATATATATATATATACACACACACACACACACACACACATATATATATATATATATATATATATATATATATATATATATATATATATACACACATATATATATATATATATATATATAGATAGATATATATATATATATATAGATAGATATATATATATATATATATATATATATATATATATTATATATATTGCTTTCTTTTTTGGCCCCATTAATTGCTGGACAACGGCAACCATTGGCCATTTGCCTATCTATTCCCATTACTATGATGAGAGCCAATTTAGAGGAGCCGTGATTAAGAAAAACATCAGAAGTGGTTTTGTTTTCAGTTTTTAAGGCCCATCTCTTGCGAATGCTCATGTTCATATCCAAGAGGTTGATGTGCAATTGTTATTTTTCAAGGCTCAACATGCCACATATGATGCAAGCAATTGGCCATGCCCTCCTTGCAAACACCTAAATGTGGTCCCAGAGTCTGCTAGGGATACTTTCGTGAAGGTGTGTTCATGAGAACATGCCCCACCCCTTGAAAGGAGCAGAGCAGGTATCAACCTTATATTTCCTCTCCTTACTTTGTCATCTCCAACAGATGCCCAACTAGCTACTTGACCTCAGGTCACCTGGATCACAAGCAAAACTTTATTCCTTTATACTGAATGAGCTATTACTCTTAAGTCATATTTGTTAATGTTATGGTTTCCCATTAAATGGCTATCGCCCCAAAATTGCAGGCGAATGTAATGGATTAGATGTTGCCTGTTGCTAAGCTGATACATGTTTTTAAATTAAAACAGTGCTTCACCTCAAGACTCATTAATTGAAGATTTTTAAAAAGTGTGACTAAATGTAGAAGTGGGCATGCAATTGGCCCTCACATGGCTACAAATGCCATAAGAGTTCAATGTGGCTTATGCATGGTTATTATTTAAATGACTGTCTGTCCTGGACAACACAGTGATGAAAACTTTTTTTTTGATTCATAACTTTTTAATCATAAAAATCTATATTTTGTGTGGTCTTCAGTTGTAACCCCTGAGCTTAACTACTTAGGTATCTCTGCTGGCTTTTAAGTGATACTTAATGATTTGTTATGCAAAGGTGTCACTAATCAGGCTGTTGGTTGTAATGTGTGTGCATCAACAGATTCCTAAAATGTGGCATTCTGTAACTGTGAATACAAGTCAAGCTGTTTAAGGTGATCCAAGTATGCCTTTCAAGTCATTACTTACTCACCCATGTCTGTTTTCTTTTCCTCTATAGTGTTATGTAAAGCACTAGAACATTATTTGTAGGGGGAAAAATATTCCAGGAAATTCATAGGGCCTGGATGTTTCCTATGTTTAAATAAAACTCAAACAAAACTAAGAGACTAAGAACTCAACGACCTGAATTTAGAGATGTGAGGTGCACTGAGCAGGAGGCACAAGTCAGCATTATTTTAGAGGAATGGGGGTTTGCAGTTTCTTTCATGAAGAGGTGCTTCATGTTTCCACAGTTTTCTTTGTTTTAAGGAATATGGCAATGGAAACTGTGTAAAATGACATGTGAGATCCTTATACATAGAGACTGTGAAAAGGAAGTTATGAATGTGACTGCAATATTAGTATGGGAAGGTGGTAAGCAATTTGATATAAGATCATATAATGTGACAAATTAAAAATGTTTAAGTTAAAAAAGTAGTTATAAGGTATATGGGCAAAATAGATCTTATAAGACCTCACAGTCCATGTTTCTACAGCTTCTTTTTTTAAGGAATATGGCACGCCTTGGTTTACAGCAGTATTTATAAACTAGATGTTTAATTTTTGTGAGTTCTTGACTTAAGGGAATTAACTAGCAGGTCAGTTTGTTACAGCTCTTAGAGCAATAGTGAACTGAAGAAGAGCATATGGATGCATATTTACAAAATGGCAAGGAAAGCTGACCAGTCAGATCGATAGCTACTTATCCATCAAATGTGTTCCGTACATTAGCAAAATCTAACACAGGCCAAACATCCAATCACATATTTCTTCTCCTTCACAGCCTTCAAACTCTCATTAGCAGCCTTTCTTTTTCTCACCACTAATTCTGACGTTCAATGTAAAAATAACAAACTCTACAGTCAACTTCAGCACATCTTTAACAGGAAAATAGAAAATATCAGGAGAGTCCATAAATAAAAATGTTTACCATAGAAACTGTGTTAGTGTGATAGTTTCGATAGAAAGTCAATAAACGCATGACAAATGCACTCTTAAACATTGTTTTCAGACTTCCAATTGCATGAAGGATATGTGAGCTGCATTGTGAGAAGCTCACGGGCTAATTAACACACACAACAATATTTTAGTGTATTCATCTGTGCATAAACATTCATTTCAGTATTCCCCTCACATCATCATAGCCAGAGATCTCATGCCATCTAAGAGGGTGTAGCTAAAAGCTAAATCTGGCTTGGAAAAAATTGCAGTTGTAGCCTAAAGCAGGAGCTTCGTGTTTGGTATAATAGCTGTTGACTTTGGTCTATTATGATGACTCCTAGCTTGGGAAAAGAGAGCAGAGAAAAATCTAGGAACAAATATGGATCTCATAACCTTTGAAGTTGTTACGTTATATTGTATAACTTTCTGTATGCTTGTTTAGTCTTCAGCTGTTCTCTTTTAAAACCAAATTTAATAATATTATGTTTTTTATTTTTAAATGTTCTGCTGGTATTGTATTTTATCAATAACTATAATGTGCTAATGTCGCTCTCTTTTTTTTTTTTTTGTCATCTCAGCCAAGTCTGCTCACACAATGTTTTAAGGTGTTTAATGGCAGCACCTTTTACTTAGTTCAAAGTTGGTCAGAGACGTTTGGTCAGATGATGGGGTACCTTTTTCATATACTGCATGTGGCTTTAGATGAATTTATTTAGCATAAACTTGAATGGCATCAAATCTCCCATTAAGCAATTCTAACTCTGAACATCGGTCAGGGCAATGAGCTCAGATATCTTACCTCTCCAAGAAACTCATCTTTCTCAAGATGAACATCTTAAGCTGACTGGCTGGGGTTATGAAGTCGTCACTTCTTCTATGCATGCTACGGCCAAGCATCATGGAGTGTCCGTACTAGTCAGGAAAGGCACCCTACATATTTTTATAAGTTATTTTTTCTGGGAGTCAAAATAGCTGAGATGGTTGTAAGAACTGAAGGATGTCTGATGACACTGGCATTTATTTATTTACATCCAAGGATGGAAGTTCAACCAGCTAAATGACTTCTTCATTGTGTGTAGGATAAGTCTAGGGGCTTATTTTTCCTGCTGAAGAACTTTAATTGGCTCACATAACCCAGTGACTTAGCTACCGCTAAATATTTTAACTCATGGGTCGTGGTAATTTTGCAACAGACTTTGGCAAATATGTAAATGAGGTAAGCCCCATTTCACTCCTTATTTCTCATGATTTGGGACTTTCAGATGCATTGACAGAATATATCTGAATCGAGAGTTACTAAGTTTTCCCTGACTTTTCAAGAGGCTCCATGCCCTTACTTGGGTTACAAGGCTTTAATTTGCCAGATGTCACATAACATCCCCAGTCCCCAAAATCTAGAAATTGCATCCATACTATGCTAGGAGGTCAGAGTTTCCCCAGCAAGTTTCAGAAATTACTCAAGAATTTTTGACAGTCCATAATCAAAGGTAATTACCCCCTCAGATCCTCTGACATACATTTAAGGGATTTCTGCATGCTAAGCTGAGGTTGTGAACAAACAGGGTCTGAAAATCCTGGAATGTGGATCTAGTAAAATTACAGTAACAGTATTAAGAATGTTAGGACTACCTCCTTAGGCCACAATGGGATTAGGGAGATGTTACCTAATATAAAAATTGATGATAGAGAGTTCCCTAAACCTAACTTGAGAATAAAAACTATTTATATTCTTGTACTATATTAATCAAAACATGATTTTCCAGACTGCAAACAAAAGAAGGAAGTCTATAGTGACTCTCTGACTCTCCTTTTCTCACATGCCGTGGTAATCATGTTTAACCATCATGAATGAAAGGTGAATCTCCCATTTAACCTGGTTCATCTTTGCAATATCATTAATCTGCTGGCATGTTGCCACCCCTTCAGTTTAAAAAGTGCAATCCAAGTTCAAATTTGTACTGTTGGCAGTGTAATACAGCTGATGCAGATTATCATCAGTTGATCAGAACATACCCTGAGGTCACTAAATTATGGTACTCCCTGATTGCTGTAGTCAGGGCTGTAGTATCAATTCAGCTTCCTGATATGCCTGATATTTTTTAGCAACTAATTATAATTCCTGCCCAGATTCAACTGCAGACTGTTCAGTTTATGTCTATCTCTTGTGGGCTGCCTTAATCTTTCAAAATTAGAAGCATATTCCAGAAGTTTGCATAAGATTTCATAATTTTGACTTAGATGAAGAACTGGATTTGTGCCCTTATTGCTTCTAAATCTTGGAATCAATAATAGTCTGCATATTTATTTTTGTGGGCTATGGAAAGAGATATATCTTAGCTTAGAAAACTATGGGATGGAACTTCAAAAAAAAAAGTACAGGAACAAAATAGAGTATTGCAGCAGCGAAGGTTCAGGCATGAGGCCCACTGCTTAAACAATATGTGCCATCTCCAGTCTAAAATCCAAGACATCTATAGCCGATACTATAATGTCTTTCCAAAAGTCCATTCAAGGCTAATGGATAAATGCAGGACTAAAGCCAGACAACTGTCTAAACAAACTTCCTGTTGCCAAGATGTGCAAGACACTTATCTTTCTGTGAATGAATCATTGAAATTATTTACAGCCTATTATTAACAATTGTATGCAGTTTTGGGTGAATGATTGACCACAACGAATTCCATCCCCAGTTCTGGGTTATTCATGACTCCCCACATTGACACAAGATTAAACACACATCATATTCCATGCATTTTCCATACAGGAACTCCTTCTGTCTTTCTAAAAGTTGTAATCTGATAAGGCATCAGGGATCAATGGTCTGCCACCTCAGTTTTACAAAGCAATGACTCCCAGGCACTGGGCCTTTTCTGTAAGGCATGCATATCAATAATTGCCCCTTCCATCCTGGAAACAATCAGTGATGCTTCCTAATGATCCTTCAACACCCACTATTTTTTGGTCCCATATCCCTACTAAATATAGACAACAAATTTTTCTTGAGTGTCTGGGTGAGACATCTAGTTTCCATTGTCCCCACTGTAGTCCACACTGTCTAGGTAGGGTTTACAAAAAATAAATAAATAAAAAAACAAGAAAAAAAAGAAAGGGTGGCAAGACACAATATTTTGAGATTAGTCTAGTGGCTAGGGCACGGTCAATGATCATCTCATCCACAGCCCCTACTTTCTGTTGACCCAGAAAAGGCATTTGATAGTACTAGATGGCCATACATATTCCTCACTCTGATTTCCTATTGCTTTCCCCTTTCATTTGTTGAGATGTTAAGAGTTTTGTACACAGATTCTTCAACACAGTGAAGATTGGGCACTATATTTCCTAGTTTTTCCATAGTCAAAGGGGTAAGACTTTTTAGCTCCGAGACTCTCCGTCTTATTGCATGAACTACTGCCTTCTCCCCTTAGGACTAATTTATCTCCTAATATACAGGGTGAAGATCCATTTTCAAGCAGAATAGCCTTTTTTTTTACTGATTTCTCATAATTCCCAGTATGTTATGGAACAATCAGACAAACTATAATTTTACTATCAATCCTCCAAATGTCTGCTATCTAGGAGTTGTGTTGACATATACTAAGGGGACTACAGATCTAAATATTCAATACATCCAGGTAATATTGGATACTACCTTATCCAAGTGGAACACCTGACCTCTTCTATTGGAATTAAATTAACTTTTAATCAAGATAGTGTTGTATCCTAAAGTCTTCATTTTATTTAATGTCTTCCTATGAGACTCCCACTTTCTACCTTAAGAGAAGTGGAACACACTTTTCTTGAAGTACTTATGGTCTCCCACAGCTATTGGGAATGTAAAATTGTCCAGAATGCACCAAGGAGCTCAGGCAGTATTTATCTCCCAATGTTGGCAATGGCTTACCAAGCAGCCCTGTTATGATGCTTTGGGGAGCTTTATCATCTTGGTCTGCCATTATCTTGGGCTGAGATGAAGGCAAGCAACATTGACCCATCATTGCAACTGCCTCTGACCTATAATGGGCAAAACAATCATTAGAAGCAATGGTCATTATTATGAGCCATCTGTTTCACTAACCATTTCATGTTTGGGCCTTCTCAATACCTGAGCATTATAGACCTCTCACACACCTTAGTATTATTGCTGTCTCCTCCAGGGGTGCATCCAGACTTTATCCACCCTATCCATTCTTTCCAATTTTATCTTGGTTGAAGAAAGGGATTCTTTTTGAGTTTTAATTATCTCATTAGGAGTCAAGAATCTTTTTATAAAATATGACTTTCTATACACCCATAGCTTACACTATTTCCAGTTAGTGAAAATATATCAACAACTTCTAGATTCTCCACAGCTTAATTCCAGTTTTCAGTCTCCACTCCTCCACTTGGTTACAAATTCATCCTCTAAAGGACTCTTCCTCATTGTCACTAATACCACTGTATATTCATTGTTATTGGCTGTCTACTTTGACCATGTCCTAGATCTCAGATGGCTAATTGATAGAGGGTAAAGTTGTGATGGCACTAAATCAGGTGTCATACATTATGACAACCCTTTACACCACAACTGCTTCTTCTAAGTGGATGCTTTTTGCCTGGAATTGCCTCCATTCCCATTTCTTAATCCCTGACCTCCTTGGATTCCAGAAATGAAAATCTTATGCTGGAGCTATTATCACCCAGATAGTGTCTACATGGATACAAATAGCCTTGGAATGCAATCAAATTCAAAAATTGTGGTCTGATTTTTGGATGCAGGTTGGCAACGCATATTCATTAATGAATGGGGATAACAGGGCTCTAGTTCTTTATGGTAAAGCTTCTGACTCCCATTGCTCGAATATTGCATTTATAATGTCCTAGCTCCATTAAACTCCATCACAGAATCATTTGAAGATCTCCTCCTCCTCCTGACATTAAGAAATGTTGGCAATTTATTTGTGGAATCTATCTTGGAGAACAACAAATAGTCATGAGGCAATCAGGAAGATATAGGTATGGTCATGTGATCTACACTGCTTGACATCTTCATGACATCAGGTTACGCTTATTAGAATGGTTATCTCTAACCTGCTCATTATCCCACATTATAATTTTCCTTTTTATTGCACAAATCTCTGAGGACCACCGACATACATCACAGTTGTCCTTTTCTACTTTCCCGGGAGAGCTGTTGCTGTTTCTATTATAGTTCTCACTGTTACAATCTGTGATGTTTAAAGTGAATTGCTTTCTCTTTTAAAAGCATTATGACAGCAATAGTGCAGTTTTAATTTTATAGTATAGCTTGTTTTTACCTTTTCTAAGTTCATTAAGCCAACCCTGATTCAATGTTATATGAACTTTAAATTTCATTAAAAATTATTCTTCATTACGATGAATTTACAATGTATGCCAATTTATTCTATGTATAACTGCTGAAATATTTATTTATTTGTTCTTGTTTACTGGGAAAGTCTGTCTGGGAACTGAAATGTCCATTTTCAGTGGAGGCCTGAGGCGAAAAGCTCCAAAACAAGGATAGAAATACATTTTTGACAATTCAAAATAAAAATGTTCAAATTTTATTTACAAAGTATTTCAAAGAGTGTTTTAAGTGGATGGTGAATTATTTTGTTTGCTGTGAGTAGCCTGGAAAGGGCAATGTGTTGAGGCAGTTCAAGCCAGTTGAGGGTACTGAGAGCTGTGCAGTGATGGGAGCAGTTTGGAGGGCTACAGGCAAATTTACTAATTTTGGTGTAGGTGTTGTGATTTGTGAATATTGCTGATGCAGATAAGAGGGTAGGAAGGGGAAGGGAGGTGGCAGCTATTTTTTTACAATGATCATTTAGCAGGTTTTTTGCTCTGTAAAGAGAGTTTAATTTCCAGTGTGTCTTTTTGACTGCAGTGCCAATGTGAAGATTCGGTTTCAATTTATCAATTATAACTCCTAGTAATTTTGTTTTGGTGACATTTTCTAATTTTGTGTTGTTTAAAGAGATGATATTAAGGTCAGTGTTGTTTTGATTTATAGTTTTAGGAAGAAATAGAATTAGTTTGGTTTTGTGGGGATTCAAGAGTAACTGAGATTTATATAGCCAGTTTTCTGTAGACGTGAAAGCTTCCTGTGTGTGATGATTTCTAAGGTGGGAAGATATGAGTCTGAGCAAACTAAAGTTCAGTCATCAATATGATGTATTATGGTGGTGAGTTTTGATTCTTTGTGTATGTCATTAATAAAGATATTGAAAAGTATTGTCACTTGGGAGACAGCTGTAGTGACTGGTAGGCAGGTGGAGCAGGAGTCATTCCATTTTACAGACTAGATGTGATTGTTTAGGTATTTAGTTAACCAGATAGCTGACAGAGTTATGAGGTCTATAAGATTGTCTTTGGAGGGCTAGTTGATGTGAGACCATGTCAATAAATGGCTTGTAACAAGTCCCAGAAAAGGGTGGAGACAAAACCACATGAGATTTTACTTTCATTAATGGTACCTAGGAAATGTAGTAGGGCAGTTTCTGTGCTATGTTGGGATTAAAAAACATGCTGGATGGTTGAAAGTAATTGGTTATCAAGTAAAAAGGCTAGGAGTTGCTGATGTATGCATTTTTCAAGTACTTTGGGAAGGAAGGATTGCTATAGGTGATAGTTTTATTCAATGGATGTGCCACTTTTGTGTAATAGGATTATAAAGGAAGCTTTCCATATGACTGGAATATATTTTTCTGTAATAATGTAATGTAATTAATTAGGATAGATACAGGATAGCAAATGGTGTCAGTGGCTATACTGAAGTATTCGTATAGTAAGTTGTCAGGATCTTGTTTTGTGGTTTTCAATTTTTTTAATGTATTTCTTGATGGTATTTGTCTGGATGGTTGTTAGGTTGAGTTGGTGTGTGGATTATGGTCAGGAAGGTTAGGTGGGGTGGGTATAGCTTATTATGTTCAGTTGGGTATGGAGCTATAGTAAGGGAGGTTAGGTGTGGTGGGGTATAGGTTGAGTTGGGGTATGGAGCTATGGTCAGGGAGGTTAGGTGGGCTTTGGTATAGGTTGTTGTTTTTGCCAAGTAGAGTATTGGATGTGAAGTGTTTGTTGAATTTGATCTCAATATCCCTGCTGCTGTTAGATGGGAAAGGATTTGCAGTGGATTTTCTGCCTGGCTTTAGAAGGTTGTTTAAATTTTGCCAAAATCTTTTGGAGTATTTGTATGTTTGGTCTGATTTATGGAGAAGAATGTCTTTTTATCTTAACAAACTTGTTCCTTTGTGCAGTTTCTGAGGTATAGATATCTGTCAAGGTAGAAATGGGTCCTAGTGTGTGCCATTGTTTCCATGCTTTGCATCTGTCTCTCATGAGCTGTTTGCCATGGAGCAGACTTCATTTTCACTCCTTTATGTCTCAGTGGGGCTTGTTAGTTTAGTATGGTTATGAAAGTGTTATTGAAGTGACAGACAGCTTCATCTAGATGCAGACATTTGATGGGTTCCTGGTCACATTGTTTAAATGCGTCATTAAATATGTATTTACCAAAGCTGATTACGTTTCTCATAGACTTGATGTATAGGGGTATGGGGGGCTTGTGGTATTCTTTGTTGATGCAGGAGGGGTGATCACTCAGAGAGTATGAGAAGGTGATGATTAGCTTAATTGTTTCAGGGCTGATTGAGAGTAAGCAGTCTAGTATGGATGTTGTTGGCTACGTTGTCAAATCAGGGGTTGGATATTAGATCAGCTGAGTAAAATGATTGAGGTAAATATAATGAGGGGTAGAGTTAGGTTCATTAGAGGACCAGTCTATGTTAAGGTCATTGAGCATGGTGGTTTCTTGATTAAAGGCAGATAAGTATCTAAATATGTTGTTGGTATTCTTGGCATTTTTGGAGGGCAGGGTGTAGGCAGCTACAATGATTGTGGATTTCTAATTGTTTAGGTGGAGTTTGGCTATTAGTATTTCTTCATTGCTGAATTGTAAAATAGTTGGGAGGTGGGTATGGATTTATAAGGCATATTGAAAAATGATGGCCAAGCCCCCAGCCCGCCTATTTGATCTTTCCTAATGAAGGTGCAACTTGAAAGGAATGACTTCTTCATTCTTGATTTCAGGTCTTAACCAGGTTTCATTGTTAACTCGGATGGGGGGTTGGTGGAATTCAATCCATGCATGAAGGTCTCATATCTTACTGCAGATGCCTCTAGCTTGAGATTATCTATTTTTAGGTTAGAGTATGAAACTGGGATTTGTTTTAGAGGACTGCTGATGGGGGGATTATGCAGGGTGTTTGTATGGGTTGGGTGTTGGGTTTGTTTAGTTGAGGTTAGTGTTGGGCCATGGTTGGGGTGTACATTTCCGCTCTCTACTAGTTTTTTTTGGATGGGAGGTGGAGTTTTGAGAGAAGGTCCTTTGGTACTTTCTTTGCACTTGAGTGTGGTGTTTTGTATTTGGTGTAAATTAGTAATGTTTATTTTTGAGTAGACTTTTCATAGGTTCATAGGTAGGTACTAGGCTATCGGCCCAAGGGCCTACATAAGCCTAGCCAACAAGGTTCCCTGGCTTACGCCACCCAAGAAAGTTATTTTCCTGTGCCACTGTCGAGCAGAGACACAGAAGTGATCCCCGGGGTGTATTTCCTATTTCCCATCCACTCATCAAGATTTTTCTTGAAGAGTGCTAATAAAGAACTTTGCTTGACATAGATGGGTAGCCTGTTCCAGGGTATGGTAAGTCTCTGGGACAGGAATCTATCCCTCCAGCATATCATGTTTATTGTGGTGACAAGGTTTAGGTCCCTAGAGCGTGTAGCTCAGAGGGATTGGGATTTCTTTAGGTGTAACATGTCCAACAGCTTTGGGTTTGACATAGCTTTATATGTTAGGCAGAGATCACCTCTGAGGAGGCGATATGCTATGGAGTAAAGCTGGAGTTTTTTGAGGCGGTCAGTGTAGGGCATTTGTTTGAGGCCAGTAATCCTCTTTGTGAGGTACTTCTGTGGCCTTTCCAGCTGCTGCAAATGTCTTGTGAGGTACATTCCAAAAGGGGCGTTGTACTCTATAATGGGTCTAATGAGTGTGTCGAGTAGAGGGGAACAGTGACCTCTCTTTTCCTGGATGAGAATCCTTTTATGATGAGGTGTGCCACGTAGAAGGACTTCCTGACTACTGTGGCAATGTGACACTCAAAGGAGAGACTACTGTCCACCTGGGTCCCAAGGTCTCTTATCATGCATTCGGTGTTAAGTAGATTGCTGCCTATGTGGTAGTTCATGCATACAGAGTTTTTATCAAAGGGGATGACACTGCACTTTTTGGCATTGAGCTTGAGGCCATGGCTCTGACACCAGGCATCTCCTAGTATGCAGCTATCTGTGAACTTCATTAGCCAGAGGCCTTCTGTGTTAGCCTATACTTCAGAGAAGTAGATACCAAACAGGAGAGGTCCCAGGATGGAACCCTGTGGTACACCAGGCATCTCCTAGTATGCAGCTATCTGTGAACTTCATTAGCCAGAGGCCTTCTGTGTTAGCCTATACTTCAGAGAAGTAGATACCAAACAGGAGAGGTCCCAGGATGGAACCCTGTGGTACTCCACTTGTCACTGCTTTGAGGTCATATCTGGAGTCTGCAACTTTTACAGTATGGGTTCTGTCAGTGAGCCAGTTGGCAACCCATCTTTTGACGTAGGGATTTATACCTAGTTTAGTGAGTTTACCTATAATTCCAGAATGGGGGATGGTGTTGAAAGCCTTGGCGAAGAGGGATGGCCAGATTACGAAGATATATCTGTGGACAAGGGGGTAAGTAGATTTTTGTGGAGGGTTTGGCTTGAGTTATAGGTAGGGCATTTTTCCAAAGTAGTTAATTGGCTTAGGATAGTTATGGGGAAGTAGATGTATATGCATGATGGGAGATTGTATACATGATGAGAGATTGTAAATCTTTGCTTTGTTTGCAATGATGGTAAAAAAATTCTAAATAAATATATTAAAAACATTGTTTTCAACAAATTATAATAACTCTGATAAAATTTAACATGTTTTAAACAACTTTATTAAATTAACACTTAACACATAGGCACACATATACCAGCATAAAATAAAATAAACCGTAATAATTATTCTTCATGTATTATTCGTTTCATATGTGTTTTCTTTCTTTATACCAGTTTCCCATAACCTCCAATATTATATACATTCAACAATCCCTGCCTTCTCTTAAACCTCACTCCTACCCCTGAACATCATTCTGCATGCACTCTTCCCAAGAATTCCATTTATTTCTATGTAATTTGCTCCTTTCCTTATATAAAGATACTACTTCCAGTTCTCTTATCTCTTTAATAATAATCAGCACTTCAGTAAGAGTTGGTTTAGATTTTGTTTTCCATTTCTAGTAATTGCTTTTGGGCAGCCAATAAAATTAAACTTAATAATTCCTTATTATTAACCTAACCAGTTCAGATACTATGTCCCAGCAAAAAAGTAATAATAATTATTTCCTTAGTTATACCCATTTGCTCTCCCAATAGTACACTGTAGTGTAGTGTTAAAATCTACCAACTCATGACACTCACAAAAAAATGTTTCCAGTTATCTCTCTCTTTCCCCTCATATATCCAGCATCCGTGTTCTACCTCAGGAAAAATTCTTTTCAGTCTGCTTGGGGTATAAAAACACCATCCAAGCAAAAATCCAAAACCTTCTGCACTTTGTTGCATATTTGGGAGCCATGCACACATCCTTCCATTGTTCTGTTGTAAATTGCTTTTTTCAGTCTGTTTTTATGGTATTTTCTAACCTCCTCTGATTGATTCTTATAATTATGCAATATTTATATGTCTATTTATCCCTTTTTAATAGCAGTTTCTGTTCCAGACGACTGAAATATCTACTAGAGCTAGTCTATCATGCAATACTTTACATGCCTTTGTAATTATCCCTTTTTAGCAGCAGCTTCTGTTCTAGACTTCACTAAAAACTGAACTAGAGCTAGTCTTTTGCTTAGAACTCTCATAGCAATATCTGGCAGGGAAGGTAATGTGTAGTCTGCAGTGCAAACTTCTGCTTAGACTCATCCCACCATATTACCTTTCCATCTCTAGTTATTTGTCCCAATAAATTAGTTCCTTAGCCAGTTTTCTCCAGTACATTCTAGTCCGATGCTGCCTATTTTGTACCCCTACTTGCAGTCCTCCGTATTAGCAAAACCTCCTTTCTCCATTCCCATGTTTCATAATTTTATAGTTTCATAGTAGTGTACTAGGCTATCTGCCCTGGGGCATTTACAAGCCTAGCCAGCAATGATGTGGCTTACGCCACCCCGTATTATATAGTTGCGCCTCTCTAGTAGTGACACATGTGGGACCCCAGACCTCTGTCTAGTAGTGACACTGTATGTTGACTTTATTCTTGGTATACTTTCTGCAACTTTACATTAGCATCTCTTTCTACTTTGATTTATAACCTTCTGCTTGTGTTACGTATACGAGTATTAACTAGCCATACACATCAGGTAATCTTAAACCACCTTCTTCTATGGGAAGGCTCAACGTTATTCCACTTGATTCCTGAGAAAGATTTTCAACAAACCATTTATGAGCCAACACCACATGAACTATGACACAAAATGTGTGTAGTTTGGATCAAAATGTGATATACATAGATGTCTGCAAAATAACCCTCACTAAAGGAATTTGGCAATGAAAGACAGGAGATTGACTGAAGGGGTCATTAAATGATTACCCTTAAATTTAATTCTAAAGTTACGCAAATTTAAAAAAAAAATTACCCTGCACCCCAATCACTGTTAAAATAAGCAACATACTTTTAAATAGTATTATTAAATAAATCTGTCAAAATATGTTGCATTCATACTTTCTGCACACCATATATTACCATCCTGAGCAATGTCACAGAATTTGTGTGACTCCAGTCTAAAATGCAATTCATTAAAATGAGTGTGAAATGATATTTACAAATGGAGATGCACAATGATAAACAGCACCTTGACAGAAAGCATCCCCTGATATGATCCCTTTGAAAACTTCAAATACTCCACATAGACATAAACATATAAACCTGTACAACATTCAGTTATTTAAAAAAGGAGGGGGTCTGTTTTAATTATAAAACACAACGATACTAATAATTATAACATATAAAAAACTAACTTCAAAATTCAACCTGAAAAACCCATACAGACGCCCATGTTATAAGTATAATAAAGTACTTATGGGTGCGTTTTGCACACATTACTGTATGCCCAGGGATTAACAGTTCTTAGTGTGCAGTAATATCTGTACCATGCAGAACTGCTTGTGGAGTACTGTGCTGCCTAAATACACACACCCACCCACCCACCCACATACATGCACATATAGCTATATCTAAAGACACACACACACACACACACACACATACATCTATATATATCTATGTACTTGCGCACACACACACAGATATATATCTGAACACACACATATATATTTACACACACTCGCACAGATATACATACATCTATATATATATATATATATATATATATATATATATGCACTTACACACACATGCGCACACATACATCTATCTATATATATATATATATATATATATATATATATATATATATACACACACACACACACACACACACATATATATATATATATATATATATATATATATATATATATATATAGATATCTATATATATATATATATATATATATATATATGTGTGTGTGTGTGTGTGTATAAACCAATCGGTAAAAAGTTATACAGACAAAACATTTAGTAAAAACTACAAGAAAAAAACAGTAAAGCTTAATACCTTAAATCTCTTGTTGTGGAGGCCCATGGGATATATGCAATTGACCCCTTAGGACCATGCCAGTTTTTTAGCTACATTGATTCTGAACACCCAATATATTTTCCTTTTCCTTTTTAAAGTCTTTTCTGGTACATTTGTGCCAATAAAATCAACCCCACTACCTGTAAACATAGCATATTTTGCCCCTTTTTTCTGAACTTCCCAATACCATACAAGTGAATTGCTAGGCAATATTTTAGAAACCCAGAGCTTAAAAACAAGTGTGATATCCATAATATTAGGGTGACTGCTAAAAGTTCGCACAGAAAAAAATAGCAAAAACTACAATAGAAACTCAGCAAAGATGGACTTTTCATTGAGTAAAACCTTAAACTTCCTGTAGTGGAACCCCATGTGGTATATAAAAATGACTCCCTAAGTACCACCACCTAGTGTTTCAATTGCACGGCTTGTGAATGTTCATAATGTACACACAGTAGTATGATATAAAGCAAAAGGAAATCCAATGTAAAGAAAACAGAATTCAAACTAGGCACAGTAAGGAGGAAAGGAAGAAACTTGATAGTAAGCAGTGGAGTGAGGCAGAATGAGTAAGAGGGGAAAACTGTACCAAAGAAGATTAAAAAAAGGGGAATGATGTAGTATAGCAGATGTAGAGAACAAGTTGAAGACAATTGTGGGAGTGCATGAACTCTGTATGCGACAATGAAACGGTCAAGAGCATCACTACCTTGAAGCACAACTAAGATGCGTTGGTCCACCTTATGGAATTAAAGAAAGTTGAAACAGGGAGAGTAAAACAAACAAGTTACACTTTCCATTTAATACTTAAAAGGAGTTGCCACCACTGCAAAATGAATATGAAGAGACAAAAACTAAGGAAAATGAACTAAATGCAATCAGTCAGTACATAAAGAATGTGAAAGAAAGTGTAAATGAATGGGAGCCTTGTTAGCATGTTGCAGAAAGAGAAAAGAAAAAAAAATAATTTGCAAGGTGGGTGAACTAACCAATAACCATAAAAGTTTAGAGGTTAAATATGAAATTCAGGGCAAGGTTTACAAGAGATCTACATTCATACTAGGCTAGCTGCCCTTGTGGACCATTTTAAGCTTACTCTATTTTCCTTTCAAAGGTAAGAATCAAACCTTATGCCTTTTTTTTTTTTTTTTTTTTTTTTTTTGAGGTAAACATTTTAATCATTACACCAAACCTTGTATGAGGGTCATAGGTAAGCTATTCTTGGATGGTATTTTTAAACCTAGCAAGTTTTCCAAAAGTGAAAATTAAACCCTTTATTTTGTGTTTGGGAGGTAAACACCTCAACCATTATGCCAATGGTAAACCAAAGCAATATGAGCAAATACTTGCTTCCCATGCTAAGTTGATACAAGAAAAACAAAAACAAAAAGAAGCCAATATTACTATAGCAAACATGCATATGGATAAAGTACCATAAAAAGGAACAGTGTTGTTATACACACTAATGAGTCTGGCATCACTGTGGAGCCAACAATGACCATATCCAAAACTGGAAAAGCAGGTTTTAGAACCCGTCAGTCAAAATAAGAACAGCGATGCACCAGGTACATCAGCTGCACTTAAGCAAATGATATTTTCTAGGAAGCAATACAAGTGTATAAGCACTGCACTTCCATTGCCCCCAAAAAGATAACCACAGTTACTGAGAGGTGTGGTCAGTGAATGTGTTACCTCAAACAGTTATGAGCAAGCCTCAATGATAACTAGATTTATTATGAGTTCACAACATTGATATCACAAAATTTACATTCAGAGTGGAGCAAAGTGAAGCATAGGAGGTGAAACTTGAAATCCATATCAAGTAGAAATAACACACTGGATTATGACAGGGTCTCTGATCCTAATCAACTCATGGTGCATGGAATATACTCATTACTGTGAGATCATTTGTTAAACACTTTTCAGTTCTAAGAATGATGCTTTAAAAATGTTTTATTAAGCACGTTGCAGCACTAAGCACTAGTCCCATGCTAGAGCACTATGATGGATCAGCACTAGTCTCATGCTAGAGCACTATGATGGATCAGCACTAGTCTCATGCTAGAGCACTATGATGGCTCGGCAGTAGTCTCATGCTAGAGCACTATGATGGATCAGCACTAGTCTCATGCTAGATCACTATGATGGATCAGAACTAGTCTCATGCTAGAGCATTATGATGGCTCAGCACTAGTCTCATGCTAGAGCACTATGATGGCTCAGCACTAGTCTCATGCTAGATCACTATGATGGATCAGCACTAGTCTTATTCTAGAGCACTATGATGGATCAGCACTAGTCTTATTCTAGAGCTCTATGATGGATCAGCACTAGTCTCATGCTAGAGCACTATGATGGCTCAGCACTAGTCTCATGCTAGAGCACTAAGATGGATCAGCACTAGTCTTATTCTAGAGCACTATGATGGATCAGCAGCCCCCAAGGATGAATAGCGTGATTCTGTTAAACACTAGATACTTCAATTAAGCATTTTTTTTTAAAAGGTCCAAATGAAGCATTAAGTGTTGAACAACCTCATGTTGCTGTTCTTTGGTGGACGCTCTCAATGTCACAAAAGTAAGTGTG